>NC_091169.1:46017569-46040069 GCF_040958095.1 Procambarus clarkii | reverse complement strand
GTGGTGATGGACCACCAGTAAGTGTACACATATGTGGTGATGGACCACCAGAAGGTGTACACATATGTGGTGATGGACCGACCCAAGTGTCGTCGTATAATAGTGTCAAGACGACACCTGGACCGATGGTACAATCCTGAACTAAGAGCAGAAACTACAACACCTCCAATAAAATTATATTATAAATCCACCATGCACAGTGAACATAACAAATGAAGAACGAATAATGAAAGAAATAATCCGTAAAGGAGTAAAAAGCATAAGACTGCCGATCTCCTTATCAAAAACAGCCGGAAGCCGACGGAGAACCCTCTACAGCAGTCAAGCGTTGTATACATGTACACTTGCCCCCACGAAGGATGTAACCTTCAATCTAAGTACATAGGTATGACGTCGACCAAGCTGACGAGGCGTTTGACCTGTCATCTTCAATCCGGTGCCCCCAGAAATCCCATGAGACAAGCCCATAACATCACTCTAACAAGAGAAATGTTGAATAAACACACTTGCATAATAGACTAAACCCAAGATGTAAGAAGATTACAAATTCTTGAAGCAATCCACATAAAATTAGAACAATCTGCCATAAATACTCAAATTATGGAACTATTCACTCTACCCACCATGAGAGTAAGAACAAGACCGGAACATGAAGATGCCAACACAGAAGACACTGCTCCACATACTAGGTCTACTTCACCTGATTAATCTTCGTATGTGCTTCGTACCCTATTTTCGTTTTATTCTTCACACTTTACGCCTTACTCTTCTCTCCTTTACGCCTTATTCCTTATCCATTTGTATAGATCTATAAACCCGATTGTTCGATACATTTGTCTACACCTGACCCACTAATGGTATAAATCCAATATGCCTTGTACTGTCCCATCACTTGAGAATGACCCATGTAGGTTCGAACGTTGTGTAATTTTATAATAAGTGTAATTCATTGTATAGTTGTTTATTTCCTTTTATTCATCCCGAACGAAGACAACTTTTGGAGAACTCCTCTTCCAATTAAACCAAGATGCAAGAGCACTAGTCAGAGGGACAGAAGCACTAAACAAGAAAATAATCAATACAAATTTAGACTATGCAGACATATTATTGGTGTATACTGCCAGTATACACCAATATATATATAATATATATATATATATATATATATATATATATATATATATATATATATATATATATATCGTACCTAGTAGCCAGAACTCACTTCTCAGCCTACTATTCAAGGCCCGATTTGCCTAATAAGCCAAGTTTTCCTGAATTAATATATTTACTATAATTTTTTTCTTATGAAATGATAAAGCTACCCTTTTCACTATGTATGAGGTCAATTTTTTTTTATTGGAGTTAAAATTAACGTAGATATATGACCGAACCTAACCAACCCTACCTAACCTAACCTATATATATAGGTAAGGTTAGGTTAGGTTAGGTAGCCAAAAAAAAGCTAGGTTAGGTAGGTTAGGTAGACGAAAAAACATTAATTCATGAAAACTTGGCTTATTAGGCAAATCGGGCCTTGCATAGTAGGCTGAGAAGTGAGTTCTGGCTACTAGGTACGACATATATATATATATATATATATATATATATATATATATATATACACACACACACATATATATATATATATATCTGTGGAAAATCTGGTGGTTGGCACACTAGACACGACGAAGTCAATGACATCATTAAAAGAAGCCTTGCCTCTGCTCAGTGTCCAGCGGAGAGAGAGCCCAGCAACCTACTGAACGGTGACTCTGTTAGCTTTGCCGGCCGACCAGACGGAATCACACTGCGACTGTGGAAGGGTGGCAGGCAGTTGGCATGGGACTATACTTGTGTATCCACCCTGGCAACCACATACATCAACCTCTCTGTCGGCACAGCAGGAGCCGCTACGACACGCAGAGAAAGAGACAAGTCAGCCAAGTACAGGCAATTGGATCAACGGTACAACTTCGTTCCAATAGGGTCTGAGACCCTAGGCCCATGGGGAGAGAGTGCAAGAAGGTTTCTTAAGGATCTTGGTTCCAAGCTCATTGACACCACAAGAGACCCTAGAGCAGCAAATTTTCTCTTTCAGCGCCTCAGTGTCGCGATCCAGAGGGGGAATGCCCGCTGAATCCTCAGTTCCTGCCCGGCGTCGGAGGAGTTCGAGGAAATCTACAGCCTCTAGGAAGCGAACTTTTTTGTGTCCTCCTAATGTTGATTTTTTGTATAATATCAGATATGTAACTGTATAACCTTGCATAATAAAGTGTACACCATAAAAAAGGGGGGTGGTAGGAGAAGCGAACACTCTTATGTATTCAGAGTTAAATGGCAAGTTTTTCCCTGAATGCTCTGTGTTCCCTTCTCTGAGGCTGTGGGTCCCTATAATTGCACCAGAGGTGGTACCCCCCTATTATATATATATATATATATATATATATATATATATATATATATATATATATATATATATATATATATATATATATATATATATATATAATAGACATATATATATATATATATATATATATGTCGTACCTAGTAGCCAGAACTCACTTTTTGGCCTACTATTCAAGGCCCGATTTCCCTAATAAGCCAAGTTTTCCTGAAATTATATATTTTTTCTAATTTTTTTCTTATGAAATGATAAAGCTACCCATTTTATTATGTATGAGGTCAATTTTTTTTATTGGAGTTAAAATTAACGTAGATATATGACCGAACCTAACCAACCCTACCTAACCTAACCTATCTTTATAGGTTAGGTTTGGGTAGGTAGCCGAAAAAGTTAGGTTAGGTTAGGTAGGTTAGGTAGTCTAAAAACAATTCATGAAAACTTGGCTTATTAGGCAAATCGGGCCTTGAATAGTAGGCCAAAAAGTGAGTTCTGGCTACTAGGTACGACATATATATATATATATATATATATATATATATATATATATATATATATATATATATATATATATATATATATATATATATATATATTGGTGTATACTGGCAGCAGGTTTTCTTTCAAACATGTTTCATTGAATATGACCGCATATTCTGTATTTATTATTTTCTGGTTTAGGGCTTCTATCCCTCTAACTATTTTCTTAGCATCAGGGCTTAATTGGAATAGGAGTTCTCCAAAACTCATTTTCGTACTTTTAAGGTGAAGAAAAGAAGTGATTTACTATAGAGTGTATTACACTTATTTGTATAATTTGCACGACGTTTCGAACCTCCATGGTTCATTCTCAAGTGAACAGATCTTACAATACTAGTTGATTTTATACCCGCATTAGGTCAGGTGATAATACAATGAAGGTGAAAAACATGGGGGGATACATAAGGGATAAACATAGGGGCTGCAGAAGGCTTATTGGCCCATACGAGGCATCTCCTATCTAAACACAGATTAATCCAGTGTAATTGGCCTGTTATGTTGGACATTGTCTTCTGTGTTGGCATCGATATGTTCTTGTCTTGTCCTTACTCTCATGGTGGGTAGAGTAAATAGTTCCGTGATTTGGGTGTTCATGGTAGGTCGCTCTATTCTTATGTGAATTGCCTCAAGAATTTGTAATCTTCTTGAATCTTGGGTTTTGTCTATTATGCAAGTATTCTTGTTCAACATTTCTCTTGTTAGAGTAATGTCATGGGCTTGTCTCATGTGATTCCTAGGGGCACCAGATTGAAGATGGCATGTCAGACGCCTCGTCAGCTTGGTCGACGTCATACCTATGTACTTACATTGAAGGTTACATCCTTCGTGGGGGCAAGTGTACATGTATACAACGCTTGACTGCTGTAGAGGGTTCTCCGTCGGCTTCGGGCTGTTTTTGATAAGGAGTTCGGAAGTCTTCTTGGTTTTGTAGAATATTATCAGGTTTATGTTTTGGTTAGGAGTAGTGCTTTTTACTCCTTTACGGATTATTTCTTTCATTATTCTTTCCTCTTTTATATGTTCACTGTGCATGGTTGATTTGTAATATAATTTTATTGGGGGTGTTGTGGTTTCTGTTCTAGGTTCTGAATTATACCAACGGTCCAAGTGTCTTCTTATAGCAGCGTTTATTTCCGCGTTGCTATATCCGTTGTTCACCAATACCTGAGTTACTCTTTCAAACTCTCTACTCACGTTGCTCCATTCAGAGCAGTGGGTAAGCGCTCGACGAATATAAGCATTGAGAACACTGGCTTTGTATCTTTGGGGGCACTCACTTCTACCGTTTGCCATTTAGATTATGCAGTTCAGTTTTGGTCACCATATTATAGAATGGATATAAATTCACTTGAACGTGTCCAGCGTAGGATGACTAAGTTAATTCCCCAAATTAGAAATCTTTCATATGAAGAAAGATTAACAAAGCTTAAGTTGCATTCACTGGAAAGGCGAAGAGTTAGGGGTGACATGATAGAGGTTTACAAGTGGATGAATGGACATAACCGGGGGGATATTAATAGGGTATTAAAAGTATCAACACAGGACAGAACACGAAACAATGGGTATAAATTGGATAAGTTTAGATTTAGGAAAGACTTGGGTAAATACTGGTTCAGTAACAGGGTTGTTGATTTGTGGAACCAATTGCCGCGTAACATTGTGGAGGTGGGGTCCCTCGATTGTTTCAAGCACGGGTTGGACAAGTATATGAGTGGGATTGGGTGGTTATAGAATAGGAGCTGCCTCGTATGGGCCAACAGGCCTTCTGCAGTTGCCTTTGTTCTTATGTTCTTCTTATGTTCAGGCATAATCCTATGTTGGTGGGCTTGGTATATACGTTGGTGCTTAAAGAGGTTCCTGTTTTTGTTATTAGTACATCCAAGAATGGCAGACTTATTTTCACTATTTTCATGTGTAAATCGGAGTACTGACTCTCTCTCTAGGTGTCTTTTTAGGTCAATTAGTTCATCCGAGTCTTTTACTATTACGAATATGTCATCTACATAACGGCAGTATACAGTTGGTTTTTGTCTGCTACTGAAGACCCTATCTTCGATGGTTCCCATATAAAAATTAGCAAATAAAACTCCTAAGGGGGAGCCCATTGCTACTCCGTCTATTTGTAAATACATGTCTCCTTGTGGACTGATGAAAGGGGCTTCCTTTGTACATGCTTCGAGAAGACTTTCCAAGTGTGGCTCAGGTATGTCTAATTTGGGGGTGCTCTCGTCTCTGTATACTCTGTCCAGTATCATTCCTATGGTTGTGTCGACTGGGACGTTGGTAAAAAGGGATTCAACGTCCAGGGAAGCGATGATTCCATCGGGCTGGGTAGATTTGATCAATTCTAGGAAATCTGCTGATGATTGTAGACTAAACTTACTTGGAATGTATGGAGTTAGGAGTTCATTGAGTTTCTTTGCCAGGTGATAAGTTGGGGTTGGTATTTGGCTGATTATAGGGCGTAGTGGGTTACCTGGTTTATGCGTCTTAACATTGCCGTAGGCATATCCTAAGCCATAGTCGCCTTGAAGTTTATTGAAATGCACACTACCTTTCTTTGCGTTGATTGCTGTAATTGTTTTGTTTACTTTCCGCTTAAGGTCTTCTACGAGGTTCCTCGTGATTCGTTGAAATTTGGAGTCGTCACTTAGGATGTCGCTAATTTTGTCGCTACATGAACAAAATTAGCGACATCCTAAGTGACGACTCCAAATTTCAACGAATCACGAGGAACCCCGTAGAAGACCTTAAGCGGAAAGTAAACAAAACAATTACAGCAATCAACGCAAAGAAAGGTAGTGTGCATTTCAATAAACTTCAAGGCGACTATGGCTTAGGATATGCCTACGGCAATGTTAAGACGCATAAACCAGGTAACCCACTACGCCCTATAATCAGCCAAATACCAACCCCAACTTATCACCTGGCAAAGAAACTCAATGAACTCCTAACTCCATACACTCCAAGTAAGTTTAGTCTACAATCATCAGCAGATTTCCTAGAATTGATCAAATCTACCCAGCCCGATGGAATCATCGCTTCCCTGGACGTTGAATCCCTTTTTACCAACGTCCCAGTCGACACAACCATAGGAATGATACTGGACAGAGTATACAGAGACGAGAGCACCCCCAAATTAGACATACCTGAGCCACACTTGAAAAGTCTTCTCGAAGCATGTACAAAGGAAGCCCCTTTCATCAGTCCACAAGGAGACATGTATTTACAAATAGACGGAGTAGCAATGGGCTCCCCCTTAGGAGTTTTATTTGCTAATTTTTATATGGGAACCATCGAAGATAGGGTCTTCAGTAGCAGACAAAAACCAACTGTATACTGCCGTTATGTAGATGACATATTCGTAATAGTAAAAGACTCAGATGAACTAATTGACCTAAAAAGACACCTAGAGAGAGAGTCAGTACTCCGATTTACACATGAAAATAGTGAAAATAACAGTCTGCCATTCTTGGATGTACTAATAACAAAAACAGGAACCTCTTTAAGCACCAACGTATATACCAAGCCCACCAACATAGGATTATGCCTGAACGGTAGAAGTGAGTGCCCCCAAAGATACAAAGCCAGTGTTCTCAATGCTTATATTCGTCGAGCGCTTACCCACTGCTCTGAAAGGAGCAACGTGAGTAGAGAGTTTGAAAGAGTAACTCAGGCATTGGTGAACAACGGATATAGCAACGCGGAAATGAACGCTGCTATAAGAAGACACTTGGACCGTTGGTATAATTCAGAACCTAGAACAGAAACCACAACACCCCCAATAAAATTATATTACAAATCAACCATGCACAGTGAACATATAAAAGAGGAAAGAATAATGAAAGAAATAATCCGTAAAGGAGTAAAAAGCACTACTCCTAACCAAAACATAAACCTGATAATATTCTACAAAACCAAGAAGACTTACGAACTCCTTATCAAAAACAGCCCGAAGCCGACGGAGAACCCTCTACAGCAGTCAAGCGTTGTATACATGTACACTTGCCCCCACGAAGGATGTAACCTTCAATGTAAGTACATAGGTATGACGTCGACCAAGCTGACGAGGCGTCTGACATGCCATCTTCAATCTGGTGCCCCTAGGAATCACATGAGACAAGCCCATGACATTACTCTAACAAGAGAAATGTTGAACAAGAATACTTGCATAATAGACAAAACCCAAGATTCAAGAAGATTACAAATTCTTGAGGCAATTCACATAAGAATAGAGCGACCTACCATGAACACCCAAATCACGGAACTATTTACTCTACCCACCATGAGAGTAAGGACAAGACAAGAACATATCGATGCCAACACAGAAGACAATGTCCAACATAACAGGCCAATTACACTGGATTAATCTTTGTGTTTAGATAGGAGATGCCTCGTATGGGCCAATAAGCCTTCTGCAGCCCCTATGTTTATCCCTTATGTATCCCCCCATGTTTTTCACCTTCATTGTATTATCACCTGACCTAATGCGGGTATAAAATCAACTAGTATTGTAAGATCTGTTCACTTGAGAATGAACCATGGAGGTTCGAAACGTCGTGCAAATTATACAAATAAGTGTAATACACTCTATAGTAAATCACTTCTTTTCTTCACCTTAAAAGTACGAAAATGAGTTTTGGAGAACTCCTATTCCAATTAAGCCCTGATGCTAAGAAAATAGTTAGAGGGATAGAAGCCCTAAACCAGAAAATAATAAATACAGAATATAAGAACATAAGAACATAAGAACAAAGGCAACTGCAGAAGGCCTATTGGCCCATACGAGGCAGCTCCTATTCTATAACCACCCAATCCCACTCATATACTTGTCCAACCCGTGCTTGAAACAATCGAGGGACCCCACCTCCACAATGTTACGCGGCAATTGGTTCCACAAATCAACAACCCTGTTACTGAACCAGTATTTACCCAAGTCTTTCCTAAATCTAAACTTATCCAATTTATATCCATTGTTTCGTGTTCTGTCCTGTGTTGATACTTTTAATACCCTATTAATATCCCCCCGGTTATGTCCATTCATCCACTTGTAAACCTCTATCATGTCACCCCTAACTCTTCGCCTTTCCAGTGAATGCAACTTAAGCTTTGTTAATCTTTCTTCATATGAAAGATTTCTAATTTGGGGAATTAACTTAGTCATCCTACGCTGGACACGTTCAAGTGAATTTATATCCATTCTATAATATGGCGACCAAAACTGAACTGCATAATCTAAATGGGGCCTAACTAGAGCAAGATATAGCTTGAGAACCACACCAGGTGTCTTGTTACTAACGCTGCGATTAATAAATCCAAGTGTCCGATTTGCCTTATTACGAACATTTATGCATTGATCCTTTTGTTTTAAATTCTTACTAATCATAACTCCCAGATCCCTTTCGCAATCCGACTTCGCAATCACAACACCATCTAGCTCGTATCTTGTAACTCTATCATCATTACCTAACCTCAGAACTTTACATTTATCAGCATTAAACTGCATCTGCCATTCCTTTGACCATTTCAAAACCCTATCTAGATCAACTTGAAGTGATAGTGAGTCCTCCTCCGAATTAATTTCCCTACCGATTTTCGTATCATCGGCAAATTTGCAAATGTTGCTACTCAAACCTGAATCTAAATCATTTATATATATTATAAACAACAGAGGTCCCAGGACAGAGCCTTGAGGCACTCCACTTACAACATTTTCCCACTCTGACTTGATTCCATTTATACTAACTCTCTGTTTCCTTTGGTATAGCCATGCCCTAATCCAGCTTAATATAGCACCCCCAATACCATGAGACTATTTTTTTAATCAGCCTTTCATGTGGCACTGTATCAAAAGCTTTGCTAAAGTCAAGGTATACAACATCGCAATCCTTACCACTATCAACTGCCTCAACAATGCTAGAATAAAAAGATAACAAATTTGTTAAACATGAACGGCCATTTATAAAACCATGTTGCGACTCAATTATTAATTTATGTTTTTCAAGGTGAAGACGAATTTTATTTGCTATTATAGATTCGAGTAACTTTCCCACAATAGACGTTAGGCTAATTGGTCGATAGTTAGACGCAAGTGATCTATCTCCTTTCTTAAAAACTGGTATCACATTAGCAACTTTCCAAAACTCTGGCACTCTGCCTGACTCTATTGATTTATTAAATATGGTTGACAGTGGGTCACAAAGCTCCTCTTTGCATTCTTTAAGCACCCTAGCAAACACTTCATCCGGCCCTGGGGATTTGTTTGGTTTGAGTTTTACTATTTGTTTAAGAACATCCTCCCTGGTAACTGCTAAACTCGTCAACCTGTCCTCGTCCCCACCCACATAGACTTGTTCGGCTGAAGGCATATTGTTAAGTTCCTCTTTAGTAAATACAGATACAAAATATTTATTAAAAATACTACTCATCTCTTCATCACTATCTGTTATTTGACCTGTCTCAGTTTTTAATGGACCTATCCTTTCCCTAGTCTTAGTACGATATAACTGAAAAAACCCTTTAGGATTTGTCTTTGCTTGCCCTGCTATGCGAACTTCATAGTTCCTTTTTGCTTTCCTTATCTCTTTTTTAACATTTCTAACCAGTTGTACGAATTCCTGTTCTAAAGTGACCTCCCCATTTTTAATCCTTTTGTACCAAGCTCTCTTTTTACCTATAAGGTTCTTCAAATTCTTTGTTATCCACTTTGGGTCATTAGTATACGATCTATTCAATTTGTATGGTATACTACGTTCCTGTGCTTTGTTTAGAATATTCTTAAATAAGTTATATATTGAATCCACATCGAAATCCCCATTTAAGTCACCTATCGCTGGGTTCATGTCTCGCTCCAAGACCGGCCCACACCCCATACCCAAGCCTTTCCAATCAATTTGACCCAAAAAATTTCTTAGGCTATTAAAATCAGCTTTTCGAAAATCTGGCACTTTAACAGAATTTTCTCCTACTGGTCTATTCCATTCTATGCTAAATCTGATTTCTTTGTGATCACTGCTCCCTAGCTCACTCCCTATTTCGATGTCATTAATTTGCGTTTCCCTGTTAGTTAACACTAAATCTAAAATATTATTTTCCCGTGTTGGTTCCTTAATGTGTTGCGTAAGAAAGCAATCGTCAATTAATTCTAGAAAATCTTCTGCTTCACTATTCCCTGTTTTGTTCAACCAGTTTATTCCGCTAAAATTAAAGTCACCCATGACATAAATACTGTTAGATCTAGATGCTCTAGATATTTCATCCCATAGATGCTTTGCTTCCATTCTGTCTAAATTTGGTGGCCTATATATTACTCCTATTATAATATTATTAGCTTTTTCGTTTAATTCAATCCAAATAGTTTCTGTGTGTGGCTCTGTTTTGATTCCCTCTTTGAGACTACATTTCAAATTGTCCCTACATTTCAAATTGACTACATTTCAAATATGCGGTCATATTCAATGAAACATTATATATATATATATATATATATATATATATATATATATATATATATATATATATATATATATATATATATATATATATATATATATATATATATGTCGTACCTAATAGCCAGAACGTACTTATCAGCCTACTATTCAAGGCCCGATTTGCATAATAAGCCAAGTTTTCATGAATTAATGTTTTTTCGACTACCTAACCTACCTAACCTAACCTAACCTAACTTTTTCTGCTACCTAACCGAACCTAACCTATGAAGATAGGTTAGGTTAGGTTAGGTAGGGTTGGTTAGGTTCGGTCATATATCTACGTTAAAATTAACTCCATTAAAATAAATTGACCTCATACATAATGAAATGGGTAGCTTTATCATTTCGTAAGAAAAAAACTAGAGAAAACATATTAATTCATGAAAACTTGGCTTATTAGGCAAATCGGGCCTTGCATTGTAGGCTGATAAGTGCGTTCTGGCTACTAGGTACGACATATATATATATATATATATATATACACATACATACATACACACACACGTGTGTGTGTGTGTGTGTGTGTTCACCTAGTTGCGATTGCTGGGGGTTGAGCTCTGCTCTTTCAGCAAGCCTCTCAACTGTCAATCAACTGTTACTACTAACTACTACTCCCCCCCCACAGACCCACAGTGGGAGACCCCTACTGTGGGTCTCCTCCCACAGACATGACCAGGTGGGTCACAACACCACCAGACATGACCAGGGGGGTCACAACACCACCAGACATGACCAGGGGGGGTCACAACACCTCCAGACATGACCAGGTGGGGGTCGCATATCACATCAAAATATCACAACACTGCCACAAGGGGAAACATGACACCCAGGGTAAAAATTGCAGGGGTCGGCGCGTGGTGCAAATGTCGAGGTGTGGCCGACAAGGTTCCCGCCATCAGTGGGTAATGAGCGGGACGTGTTCACTACATACTTTCTGCATTTCAGAGAGGGCAGCTACGCCCTGCACGGCTGGCGAACTACGGACACACTGGTAAATAATGGTGATAGTGAGGCAAAGCTTTGTTTGGCTTGGCTCATATGTGAGCTCCTTGGTTACCAGAAGAGCGCCACGCTCAAAGCTTTATTCTCTCATAACCTGCGATGATCTCAGCCTGGGTCAAGAACAACCTGGTTGATCGCTCAGAGACATGGTTAAACTTTGGGTATGTGTTCTAAACCTTGGGTGAAGTGTCCAGACCCACCACCAGGGGGATGGCCTCCTGTACCGTACCCAACCATCATACATACACAAGTCTCACACATACATACATCATACATACACAAGTATCATACTCACACCCGTCACAAAGGAAGGTCATAAAAATCTTGCTCTTATCAAAGCTGTCACACTTGAAACAAGTGCCTCCTCCACGAGCACTGTGTCATGCCTCCTCCACGAGCACTGTGTCATGCCTCCTCCACGAGCACTGTGTCATGCCTCCTCCACGAGCACTGTGTCAACACTGTCGGCTCACTCCCATCGTCTACAGGAATGACTGCAGCAGCATGTAGGTGTTATATAAATAATATTTGCACACACACTGTCAGTGTCAATTTAAACAACGGGCTGACCTCCACACAAACAGAACCAGCGGCACTTCAACTAGCTACCAGTAAAATATAAAACACAAGAGGAGGAATAATATTTTGTGATTTAAATTCTAGTCTTCAAGCAATTGAAAACCTCTGTAAGATCGAGAGTAGGAGCCACACACTACCAATTATAAATGAGCTGATCGCTGCACAGAGTAAAGGGTTTCGAATCTCCTTTGTATGGATACCATCACACATAAATATAACCCATCATAATGAGACAGACATTGCAGCCAAATTAGCGTGTAACAAAGATGAAGTTGAATTAGACCAAGATCTCTGTTATCAACACTATATTGTTCCAAACACTCACGTCTGATACGAGAGAAATTACTGACTCCCAACGACCTGATAACATCAGTATAAAAAGCTTTGAGTTGCTCAGATTTGAAACCTATGTTTATGGGCAGCACAAAACGTCGACTAGACTGTGTGACACAGTGGTTGCAAGGATCAGGTTGGGTTACCGTTACCTGTGGCAGGTGGCTACCGTTACCTGTGGCAGGTGGCTACAAGTGATGGATCTCCCAATCCTGAGTACTCCAGGTGCAAACTCTGTGAGCAGGAACTGAGGCATGATCTCCCACACTACATCACCGAATGCCCAGTTATTAGACCTTTCAGACCCGTTGGCATGAGGTACCTGGAGCTTTGCAATTACTTTATTCACTCTTTTTCCACTCTCGTGTGCTTGAGGATATCCTCATAATGCACTCATAGTTTGCCAGTGCAGACTACTGATCAGACGGCCCTGAACGACTAACCATTCTGTGGGATGGAGACTTTTAGCACCACGTAGCTAGTTCTTGACACACTGTACTCCCCTGCATATACTCAAGGGCAGCTGCACAAATGCAGATGTACCTAAATGTGTTGATAAAAAGTGTAAAAAATGCATTCATGTTGTGTTCTTAACCCCTAAACTGTTCCTATCCTCACAAGCCACTTTTTTGCATTTTATTTGTTAGCTATTTTTAGTCATGCGCATCTCTATATAGTACTTTTATATCGATGCGCAATTTAAAGGTTAATAAAGTTGCTTGGACATAAACGCTGTTGCACAGTGACTCACGCATCACGCATGACATAAACCACTTGAGTGACATGCAAGGTACACACCTCTCACAATATGCGAGAGACGAAGACGTCCGTCATGACATCCTTCGCCATACCTTCCGCTTCATCCGTCATGTCCGCGGCCTGAAGAGACTAAAATTTGTGGCCTGAGGAGTTTGTAGGGTCTATGGCCTGAGGAGATTGTAGGGTCTATGGCCTGAGGAGATTGTAGGGTCTATGGCCTGAGGAGATTGTAGGGTCTATGGCCTGAGGAGATTGTAGGGTCTATGGCCTGAGGAGATTGTAGGGTCTATGGCCTGAGGAGATTGTAGGGTCTACGGCCTGAAGAGACTATAGGGACCCCATCCCTCCGCTATTTCCCGGTATCGGGCAGCCGGGGCGCATCCGATCCCACGATCGTCGTCGCCCCTAAATCAACACAACAACAACAACACCTCTCACAATACTGAGGCAACCCAGAACATATGTGGGAAACACTAATGGTGAAGACTAACTATTCTAAAGACTAAAATGTATGAGTGGCTGGGTGTGGGAAATATATGTGGGTGGTTGGGTGTGGGAAGAAGTGTAGCAGAGAGCAGGGCTTTAGGCTGGTTTTTTATTTGTATTAATTTTCTACCACAGACGTGGCCAGACATTAACTATGCTAACCAGCATATATATACATTTTCTTCTGTCCTCCATGGACAGGGTTAGAGATTTGTTAAACATATAGTTCAGGGTTATATTGAACAATCAACCACAGAAGGTGATTGTAGTGCTTTTAAATTGCTAAGCTACATACCTAAAAACATAGATACACAGATTTACGTATGCCCTACATAAAGTGTTCGATGTGTCTTTTACATAGTGTCATTAATGTGCATTTACAAAGGTGAAATGGAATTTTGATCAGCTTCCACATATACTTTACACACATACATACATATACACACACACACACACACACACATATATACGTACATATACATATATACACACACATGCATACACATGGGAGCCGGCCGACCGAGCGGACAGCACGCTGGACTTGTGATCCTGTGGTCCAAGGTTCGATCCCGGGCGCCGGGGAGAAACATTGGACAGAGTTTCTTTCACACTATGCGCCTGTTACCTAGCAGTAAATAGGTACCTGGGAGTTAAGTCAGCTGTCACGGGCTGCTTCCTTGTGTGTGTGTGTGTGTGTGTGTGTGTGTGTGTGTGTGTGTGTGTGTGTGTGTGTGTGTGTGTGTGTGTGTGTGTGATGTGAAAATAAAATAGTAGTAGCAGTAGTAGCTAGAAACAGTTGATTGACAGCTGAGAGGCGGGCCAAAAGAGCAGAGCTCAACCCCCGCAAGCACAACTAGGTGAATACACACATTTGTCTCTTTTACTCTGACAGGGTGAGGTAGCTGATAGAGAAACTAGTGTGCAATTAAGCACTTAATCACTGAAGGTGATTAAGGTGCTTTTACAAGCTCAGGTTATAGTTACATCACATACATACATTGTATTATTGATACATTACATGGTCAATCTTGGGTACAAGTCCAATATATCATCAAGTGTTCCAGTACTCATATAGTAATTACACAGTTCAGCATACCTTAGCCCAGGAGGGCGAAAGTCAGTCAATATGGGACATTCTACAATATAATGTTCAAGAGAGTGCATGTTTTCTCTTTCACAAAGTTAACACATTGTGTATTCGACATTTGGGTTTTGAGAAAGCTGCCAGATACGTCTATATCCCAGGCGTATTCTGGCCACTATAACATCACATTGCCGGGTTCTTGTTCTATTAGTCCCATATGTGAATGTCTCCTCACGATATCTATCATAATATTTAATGCTACAACTTTCAGGTCTTTGTGAATGTGTTAGGTCGGTGAGATTTTCATTAGATATTTGCTTAAGTATTCTGTTTTTCACTGCTAATGAAACACCCATATCAATTTCTACCACTGGTTTTAGGGTGTGAGAGAATGGTGATGTCTCAGCGAGACGTGTACCCCATGGCTCCTGCGCTGAGCAGTGGTGTGCACTGAGCATTAGTTATCGCCTTTATCTAAGGACCCAAGTACATCGTCAACATTGAAGGGTGTCTACGGGCCGGGGATGACACGAAAGGTTCATGTATTGTGTGTGTGGTACATATGTCGTCTGCTTGTACTACCACATGGCCGTTATACATCTCATCTGTATAATCCTGGGTGGTTCCTCCCACCACAAGTCAGCTGAAGAGTGTGGTTGGTAGTCAGAAAGGTCATGGGTGACTTGACCCTTGACCTTCAACGGTTTTGATAAACCCTTCCACTCCCAGACAACATCAGAGAAGTCATGTATGTCAGAAAACATTGAAGAAATAAATGCAAAAATCCAGATGATCCAAGATGATGAAGAAAAGGTTAAGACAACGGCAATGGTGGACAGCAGTAACACACTTAAGCATTATGAAATAATGAACACAAATTCGTCCTTCACTTATGGTAGTGGAAAGTCTACTTGGAATAGTTCAATTTACATAAGATTATAAGTATAGGATACAAATATATCTGGCAATACGGTGTTGATATCAGTGAAAAAGATAAGAAGTGTAAATTATGTAGTATGACGCAAGCCCACACCTTAGAACATTATGTATTAGAGTGTCAACTTATTGATAACTATAGAAATAAGGAAATAAGTAGTGTACCACATCAAATTGTTTGGATGTGTAATAATGCTATGATAGACAGAATACTTAGGAGCTACAGGCACTTTGCCCCAAGAGTGTAACACTTACATGCTGTGTTTACTATATTAACCTGCAATGTTATATGTTGTTGTGTTGATTTAGGGGCGACGACGATCGTGGGATCGGATGCGCCCCGGCTGCCCGATACCGGGAAATAGCAAAGGGATGGGGTCCCTATAGTCTCTTCAGGCCATAGACCCTACAATCTCCTCAGGCGACAAATTTTACAGTCTCTTCAGGCCGCGGACATGACGGATGAAGCGGAAGGTATGGCGAAGGATGTCATGACGGACGTCTACGTCTCTCGCACCTGCCCCGTCAAGGAGAACGGGAACTGTGAGGCGGGGAATATTCAGCCTACGAACGGAACTCTGTAGTCTGACGCGAGCGCTATGAAATCGAGGGCAGTGAAGTAGAAGGTGCTCCACTGTATCCTCCTGGGTCGGACACCACTGGCAATATGGGGAATCAACCAGCCATAGACGATGGAGATGTGCGGCCAGGCAAGTGTGCCCAATCCGGAGACGAGTGATGGCAGTGTCGAGGAGTCGAGAATGATGAATCCATGGACGCGGGGAGGAATCCTCCCGTAGACCCGCCAAAGAGGAGGACCTGGCTCCATCATTACCTCCCAACTCGCGAGGCAAGCCGCCCGGAGTTGCGGGAGAATTTCGGAAAGGTCTAGAGGCACATTTGTAGAGTCATGGAGAGCATGCGCCATCCCTGCTGCTGCGTCGGCTACCTCATTGCCTTTAATACCGACATGTGACGGAACCCATTGGAGATAGATGGACCAACCTGGAGTAACAGAGTATGATAGCAGTTCTCCACGGATCTGTGACACAGTATGACGATGGACTCGTGGACGCCGAGATGATATCAGATGTAGGGCTGTGATTGAGTCCACGTAGAAAACCACTGCAGAGGGCCCTGAAACTTGTCGAAGGAGTCGTAAGGCTAGTAAGATTGCAAACAATTCCCCGGCCAGGCACGAATGAGCAGGGGAGAGTTTCCACGTCTGACAGAAAGAAAAAGGAGCAAAGTATGCTGCCGCAGATGTAGATGGTGGCTGATCTTTGCGGGACCCATCCGTGTAAACCTCTAAGTATCCAGAGTATAAGGAGGCTCGTAGGTCTGCAAAAATTAAAGGGGCCAAACCCTCTAAATCTCTCTTCCGACGAGGAGGCTTGGAAAAGTCGACAGAAACTCGAATGATCTCTTCTGCCCACGGAGGCACCGGCGAGATGATCGGGCCAGGGGTGAGTACAGGGATGGGAAGGGAAAACTGTGAATATGCATCCAAGGCCTGGACGACGAAAGGCAACTGACGGCGTCTGGAGTGTCCAGCCGGCACATTCCACCAGTTAGCCTCGAGCTGGAGGCGAGTAAGTGGATGGGTAGCAGGGAGACGCACTATCCGTTGAAGTTGGCGGCAGTGGGCGAGAAGACGTTGAAAGCTCAGGGGCCATAGCCCCCAGTGTTATATGTAATTCTTGTATTGTGAATTGTGGATTTGTTCTCACTGGATTTGTGCGTCCCTTCAGAAACTTAAAGAAGAGGGGGGGGGGGGGGGGGGTAGATATAGCCTAAGTTACTCTATCCCTTCGAGATGTACTTTATTGTCTCAATAAACGTACTTCAACTTGAACCAGAGAAGCCAAGAGTTTACCCAATCAGATGCATATCTATGGTTGAAACTATATTCTGATTGGTGCTCTGTGGGAAGGCTTTAACTTCGGTGACATGAGGAGTGTGGTCAGTCACTTCACGATGAGCTCCATCTGTTCATACCCGGGAAGGCAACACAGGGCTACAGGCGTGAACGCCTCCACAGTTCAAAAGTCCTATCACTACCTATGCCACAGTAACCCTAAAGTAACTCCTGTGATCTGTTCACCTCCCGTGCGTGTGTTCAGTAGTACCAGGGATGGTGTGGGTTCAATTCATCAAGATGCTCAAAGGAAAAGAGCGTGTATAAGTTTGTATATATATATATGAGCAGGCTCATCAGTAAGTACACTGCAATTATTTTATTTGTGCATTTTTTTACTAACATTTTTGTAGTGCCAAGTGCATCTTAGGTGAGCCGAGGTGGCGCGTCTTGTCTAAGATCTGGTACAGCCATTCCTAGCAAGGACCCGTGTGAGGTGAATGAATTTTCTTACATCATTCTTGTGTACCTTGATAATACCTTGATGGTGTTCTGGGAGTTCTTTTACTCCCCAAGCCCGGCCGGGGCAAGGCCCGACTTGCGAGATCTTGGTCTAACAGGTTGTTGCTTGACGCGGCCCGCAGGCCCACATATCCACCACTGCCTGCTTGGTCCTGCACTTCTTGAAGAAAACTATCCAGTTTTCTCTTAACGACGTCCATTTTTGTTCCGGCAATATTTCTTATGCTCGCTGGGAGGATGTAAAACAACTGTGGACCTCTGATCTTCATGCACTGTTCTCTAATTGTAGCTATGGCACCCCTGCTCTTTATTGGTTCTATTCTGCAGTTTCTTCCATATCGTCCACTCCAGTATGTTGTTATTTTACTGTGTAAATTTGGAACCTGACCCTCCAGTATCTTTCATGTATATATTATTTGATATCTCTCTCATCTCCTTTCTAAAGAGTACATTTGGAGAACTTTGAAACGACCCCAATAATTTAGGTGTTTTATCGTGCCGTATATGTTCTCTGTATTCTTTCTATTTCAGCACTCTCTCCTGCTCTGAAGGGGGAGGTTACCTTGAGATGATTTGGGGCTTAGCGACCCCGCGGCCCGGTCCTCGACCAGGCCTCCTCGTTACTGGATTGGTCAACCAGGCTGTTCGCTCGGCTGCTCGCAGCCTGACGTATGAGTCACAGCCTGGTTGATCAGGTATCCTTTGGAGGTGTTTGTCAAGTTCTCTCTTGAACACTGTGAGGGGGTCGGCCAGTTATGTCCCTTATGTGTAGTAGAAGCGTGTTGAACAGTCTCGGGCCTCTGATGTTGATAGAGTTCTCTCTCAGAGTACCTGTTGCACCTCTGCTCTTCAATGGGGATATTTTGCACATCCTGCCATGCCTTCTGGTCTCATGTGGTGTTATTTCTGTGTGCAGATTTGGGACCAGCCCCTCTACTATTTTCCATGTGTAAATTATTATGTATCTCTCCCGCCTGCGCTCAAGAGAATACAGATTTAGGCTCTTTAGTCGGTCCCAGTAATTTAGATGTTTTACTGAGTGGATTCTAGCAGTAAAGGATCTCTGCACGCTCTCTAGGTCAGCAATTTCTCCAGCTTTGAAAGGGGCTGTCATTGTGCAGCAGTACTCCACTCTAGAGAGCACAAGCGTTTTGAAAAATATCATCATCGGTATAGCATCTCTAGTGTGAAAGGTTCTTGTTATTTAACCAGTCATTTTTCTTGATGGCTACTTTATTGTATTCTTTAAAGGTAAGGTCTTCCGACATGAGTTCACCCAAATCCATTACACTGTTTTTTCGTTCGATGTTATAATTTGACTGCGTTTTGTACGTGGTTTCTGCTTTTATATTTTCATTTTTTCCGTAGCGCATGAACTGGAACTTATCTTCGTTAAACACCATATTATTTTCTGTAGCCCATAGAATGACCTGATTTGCATCTGATTAAAGTTTGCCATGTCCGCTAAGTTTTCTACTTTCAAAAAAATCCTAGGGAAGTGGGTCCTAGAGGTACCCACTTCCTAGGGAAAGTGAGTATCCTAGAGGGATTCTAGGGAAAGTGAGTATCCTAGGGGGATCCTAGGGAAAGTGAGTATCCTAGGGGGATCCTAGGGAAAGTGAGTATCCTAGGGGGATCCTAGGGAAAGTGAGTATCCTAGGGGGATCCTAGGGAAAGTGAGTATCCTAGGGGGATCCTAGGGAAAGTGAGTATCCTAGGGGGATCCTAGGGAAAGTGAGTATCCTAGGGGGATCCTAGGAAAAGTGAGTATCCTAGGGGGATCCTAGGGAAAGTGAGTATCGAGTAGTACTCAAGACGGGACAGCATAAATAATTGTAATAGTACCACCATTGTGCAGCCCGTCCTCCTAAGGTTTCCCAACGTCAAGAAACTGTCGTTCTAAAGTGCCCTAATCTGAACCTACCAGAGAACTCACAACAGAAAACGGAACAGTATGTCAATTTCGCCAGCCGCTACCATTTTCTAGTACGGCCATTTCTGGTCTTAGGTAGAGTATACGTCAAAGTGCGACGTCTGTTAGGAGGACAGGTGCACTGTGATGGGACCCATGGATTTGGAGATTCTCGTAATCATTTTTTCTGGCTGACGCAATATTTGCTTGGTTATGCTCCCTAAACATTAGGTCGTCAGACAGCATTATTCCCAAATCCTTTACATGCTGCTTTCCTACTATGGGCAGATTTGATTGTGTTTTGTTCCCTGTATAATGTTTAAGGTTCTCATTTTTACCGTACCTGAGCACCTGGAATTTATCACTGTTAAACATCATGTTATTGTCTGCTGCCCAGTCGAAAATTTTATTAATATCTGCTTGTAGTTTTCCAATGTCTTCAACAGAAATAATTTTCATGCTGATTTTGTGACACAGAGCCGTGATTTGTATTTTTGTCTATATCTGATATGAGAATAAGGAGCAGCAGTGGTGCAAGGACTGTGCCCTGAGCTAAAGAGTTTTTCACTGTACTTGTTGATGATTTTGTTTGATTAACTGTTACTCTTTGTGTTCTGTTCGACAGAAAACCGAGTATCCAGCGTCCTACTTTACCAGTTACTCCCATTGACCTCACTTTGTGTGCTATCACTCCATGGTCACATTTATCGAATGCCTTTGAAAAGTCCGTATATACCACACCTGCATTCTGTTTTTCTTCTAATGCCTCAGTGATTTTTTCATAATGGTCAAGTAGCTGTGAGAGGGAAGATCTCCCTGCTCTAAATCCATGTTGGCCTGGGTTGTGGAGGTCATTGGTCTCCATGACACTAGTGACCTGACACCTGATCACTCTCTCAAATACTTATATTATGTGCGATGTTAGTGCAACTGGTCTATAATTCTTTGCCAATGCTTTACTCCCTCCCTTGTGTAGAGGGGCAATGTCTGCTGCTTTAAACGCATCTGGTATCTCCCCCGTGTCCAAGCTCTTCCTCCACATTATACTGAGTGCCTGTGATACTGGCACTTTGCATTTCTTTATAAATATTGAATTCCATGAGTCTGGACCCGGGGCTGAGTGCATGAGCATGTTATCAAATTATCTTTCAAAATCTGCAGCATTCGTGTCGATGTCAGTTACATTTGTTACAAGGGTTTGGATATCACGCATACAGAAGTTGTCCGGATCTTTTACTTTCATGTTGTTTATCGGAGTGCTGAACATGTCCTCAAACTGCTTTTTTAGGATTTCACTAATTTCTTTGTCATCCTCCGTGTATGAACCTTCACTTGTATGCTCGATTTCATCAATCTCCCTGTTTAAATTATTCATTCTCTGTACGGAAAGTCGTGTCTGCTTGTGCATTTTCGTTATTTTTTCCTTTATTTGAAGTGTCGTCTGCGTTCTCTCTCCGTTGGTCCTCTTGCTAACTTTCCACAAAGGAACTTGTCTCAGGCAGACTTTATAAGCTGCGGAAGTTAGTTGTTGTATTCCTTGTGTAGGATCTGTATTACTTACAACAGTTGCCCCAGAGTGGATGGTTGTAAGGCTGCCTTTATGTTTTCCCAGACTATCCTTTTGTTATTAACATTCAATTTGTTAAATAACTCCTCTAGCTTGGTTATTTTTAGGCCTATTACGAGTATTGATGTTAGTTTGTACACCAATGAGCTTGTGATCTGAGATTGTAATGTCCCGGATAATGTCTTCATTGTTTGTGAAGATCTAATCTTTTTATTTTTATTATAATATTTTCGTTCCTAGTTGGCTGTTATCTGTTGGTTGAGTAAAAATTTGTCATAGAATCTAAGTAGTTCTATATGACCTGTGGATGGTTATATCTAGACGACAGGTCTGACAGCTGAGTGGACAGCGCTTCGGATTCGTAGTTCTGAAAGTTCCGGATTCGATCCCCGGTGGAAGCGGAAACAAGTGGGCTGACATTCTTTCACCCTGAAGCACCTATTCACCTAGCAGTAAATAGGTATCTGGGAGTTAGACAGCTGCTACGGGCTGCTTCCTGGGGATGTGTAACAAAAAGGAGGCCTGGTCGAGGACCGGGCCGCGGGGACGCTAAGCCCCGAAATCATCTCAAGATAACCTCAAAAAGATAGATAGATTTCCTGGTATAATAATATTATTATTCTTATTATTATTATTAATTTTATTTATTTATTTAGTTATCCAAAAGTTCTTACATTCTTGTAATTTAAGTGAAGGAGCTGCCCGGGTGCGAGGTCGTACTTGCCAATCTTTGAAGAATGAAAATTGACGAGTATTGTCAAAAGAGAGGAGGACTACAGGAGGGTACAGGATGACCTTCACGAACTACAATAATGAGTAAAAATGGTTGCTGGTCAGTCACATCAAGTGACGTAACGAAGACAAGAAAGCAACTACAGGACTCGGGAAGAGAGAAAGGTTTACAACAAGACTGGTGTCAGAGCTAAAAGGGTTAAGCTAAGAGGCTAGGCTATATCTCAAGTCTAGGGGGGATAGAAGAAACGGAGGGATATGATCACAACATACGAGATAGTGGGGAAAAT
>NC_091169.1:45782569-46015069 GCF_040958095.1 Procambarus clarkii | reverse complement strand
CACATGGAAATTCCCCTCCTGTCAACTCGAGTCCTTGTGTTGATACTGCTCCTCATGCTTGGCCCAACCACTTTAGCTGGGTGGTAGAACGACGGTCTCGCTTCTTGAAGATCTGCGTTCAGTCCCCGATCATCTAAGTGGTTGAGCACCATTCCTTCCCTTCGTCCTCTCCTAAATCCTCCTCATATCGCTTCCAAGTGCTATAGTCGTAAAGGCTTAATGTTCTCATGACTAAGCCACACATCAGAAAATGAAGAAACGACGACGTTTCGGCCCATTCTGGCCCATTAGGCTCAGTGCTTTCTCCTGATAATTACCTTGCCTTGCATCTCATGTGTGTAAATATTGCCGCTGTGAGTGAATGGTCTCAGTCCCCACCCCGGACTTCAAGTGGCATATTGCAGAGCCTCTGCACGTGCACTAATGTCGGAACAAGTTAACTATGCACCCAGAGTGCACACGGGAATTGGACGACGTTTATCTTCATTACTGGACTAAAAAATAGTTGGTTTGGTCTTTAATGAGAGCTCATGCTACGAGAAGCATTATAATGTCTCGAGGACCATCCAGTGTTTAGTCAAGGGAGAAGCACTGCTACTTGTGGGAGGAGCCTGCCTCGGCCAGTACCCAGAGGTCAGAGGTCAGGTCATCTACACGCTCCACTTGGGATCACTACGTCACGGGCCAGCCACATAACCAGGGATGAACCAATAGTGCCACAAAATGCCTACCAGCCTCTTAAGAGCCAACTGCTGATTGGTTAATCTCAGAGACAAAGGCAGGAGGTGACCATCCTTCCACACTTAGTCAAGCATCTCGCCTAGGGACCTGACAGCTGAGTGGATAGCACTTCCGATTCGTAGTGCTGAGGTTCCAGGTTCGAGCCCCTGTGGATGCGGAGACAAACGGGCAAAGGTTCTTTCACACTGTTACCTAGCAGTAAATAGGTACCTGGGAGTTAGAGAGCTGCGACGGGCTGCTTCCTGGGGATGTGTAACAAAAAGAAGGCCTGGTCGAGGACCGGGCCGAGGGGACGCTAAGCCCCGAAATCATCTCAAGATAACCTCAAGAGAGGACATTACCCATAACAGACATGTGCCTTTTCTGTTTAGCGGCCACTAGCTAGAACTGCACAAAGTTTCTCTTGGACCTATATTCATCAAGAACTGTAATATAAGACTATCGTAGACCCTTCACATTGTGTGGAGACAAGCCCTTGATACTGGCGTTATCCCGGACATGCTAAAAACAGCAGAGCACTCCATAAAGGAGGAAATAAGGCAGAGGCAAACCATTACAGACCGATAGCACTAACATCGCACATCATAAAAATCTTTGAGTGCTAAGAAATAAGATCACAAAATACATTGAATCACAGCATCTCCATAACCCCGGACAACATGGTTTCAGAATGGAATGGTCGACATGAAGACGCTGTCGAGGTCAGCTCAATGAACAGCTGTATAAATACGACGAGAAGCATGAAGATCTAAAGTCATTATATTAGCTGACTAGGCTCCGGTGAGACTGAGCTAGGAGAGCACACACACACACCCACACACAACCTATATATTATGTGAGAAATCCTTAAAGAATTCTGATAAAGAAAGAGATCTAGGGGTGGTTCTAGATAGAAAACTATCACCTGAGGACCACATAAAGAATATTGTGCGAGGAGCCTATGCTATGCTTTCTAACTTTAGAATTGCATTTAAATACATGGATGGCGATATACTAAAGAAATTGTTCATGACTTTTGTTAGGCCAAAGCTAGAATATGCAGCGGTTGTGTGGTGCCCATATCTTAAGAAGCACATCAACAAACTGGAAAAGGTGCAAAGACATGCTACTAAGTGGCTCCCAGAACTGAAGGGTAAGAGCTACGAGGAGAGGTTAGAAGCATTAAATATGCCAAAACTAGAAGACAGAAGAAAAAGAGGTGATATGATCACTACGTACAAAATAGTAACAGGAATTGATAAAATCGACAGGGAAGACTTCCTGAGACCTGGAACTTCAAGAACAAGAGGTCATAGATTTAAACTAGTTAAACACAGATGCCGAAGAAATATAAGAAAATTCACCTTCGCAAATAGAGTGGTAGACGGTTGGAACAAGTTAAGTGAGAAGGTGGTGGAGGCCAAGACCGTCAGTAGTTTCAAAGCGTTATATGACAAAGAGTGCTGGGAAGACGGGACACCACGAGCGTAGCTCTCATCCTGTAACTACACTTAGGTAATTACACACACACACACACACACACACACACACACACACTGTATTCACCTAGTTGTGTTTGCGGGGGTTGGGCTTTGCTCTTTCGGTCCGCCTCTTAACCGTTAATCAACTGTTTACTAACTACTTTTTTTCTCTCTCTCCACACCACACACACACACCAACCCGTCCTCTTAAAAATAACGTCACTTTTGGCTCGTATGCGCGCTATGGCCAAATTTGGACGTAATTTGAAATGAAATCGACTCACAAAAGTGACGTTCTGTTCCGTTTTCTATTTGAGTCGTCCGGCGTACGCACAGAGGTTATAAGAGGACACTTTAAATTCACGTTTTTCATAACGTTTTGAAACTTTATGAGAATTTCCTGCCCACCTAACCTATCAGAGGACCCTTAACTTACTGTTGTTGAAAAAAAATCCCAAATTTATTTTCATTTTTTTTTCATTTTCAAATTACGTCCAAATTCGGCCATACGGCCAAAAGAGGCCTTTTTTTAAGAGGGCAGGTTGCACACACACCCTAGGAAGCAGCCCGTGACAGCTGACTAACTCCCAGGTACCTATTTAATGCTAGGTAACAGGGGCATTCAGGGTGAAAAAAACTTTGCCCAATTGTTTCTGCCTGGTGCGGGAATCGAACCCGCGCCACAGAATTACGAGTCTGCGCGCTATTCACCAGGCTACCAGGCCCCTGATACGACTGTGTGTGTGAAAAAGAAAACTGCATTTTCTTGGACTGTCGGAAAGCCTTTGACACAGTACCCCATAAGAGGCTGATGCATAAGCTGGAGAAACAGGTAGGAGTAACTGGTAGGGTGCTCCAGTGGATAAGGGAGTACCTAAGCAATAGGAAGCAGAGTTAGTGAGGGGTGAGATCTCAGATTGGCGTGAAGTCACCAGTGGAGTCCCACAGGGCTCTGTACTCGGACCTATCCTGTTTCTGATTTACGTAAATGATATCTCCCAGAGGGTATAGACTCATTCCTCTCAATGTTTGCTGACGACGCCAAAATTATGAGAAGGATTAAGACAGAGGAGGACAGCTTGAGGCTTCAAGAAGACCTGGACAAGCTGCAGGAATGGTAGAACAAATGGTTGTCAGAGTTTAACCCAAGCAAATGTAATGTAATAAAGATAGGTGTAGGGAGCAGGAGACCAGATGCAAGGTATCATTTGGGAGATGAAATACTTCAAGAGTCAGAGAGAAAGACCTGGGGGTTAATATCACGCCAGACCTGTCCCCTGAAGCTCATATCAAGAGGATAACATCAGCGGCATTTGCCAGGTTGGCTAACATAAGAACGGCCTTTAGAAACTCGTGTAGGGAATCATTCAGAACTCTGTATACCACATATTTTGATTGTTGCCGCCGGAGGCGGCTAGTTTATTGTACACCCCATACCCATCCTGTGAGCGGTAGCGCAAAAGCATTACAGAGGGCACAAAAGGTCTTTATCAGACCTCATCTTAGATTATTACATAAACAATTTCATCTATCTTTCACACCTTATAGTTACATGTCAGCTAGTTACAGAGAATGTTCTATTTCAAGAGCTATATATGTCAGACCAATCCTGGAGTATGCGGCTAAAGAATGGAGTCCATATCTAGTCAAGCATAAGACTAAACTGGAAAAGGTTCAAAGGTTTGCCACCAGACTAGTACCCGAACTGAGGGGTATGAGCTACGAGGAGAGACTACGGGAATCAAACCTCACGTCACTGGGAGACAGAAGAGTTAGAGGGGACATGATTACCACATACAAGATTCTCAGAGGAATTGATCGGGTAGATAAAGACAGACTATTTAACACAAGGGGCACACGCACTAGGGAACACAGGTGGAAACTGAGTGCCGAAATGAGCCATAGAGACGTTTGAAATATTTTTTTCAGTGTCATAGTAGTAGACAAATGGAATGCATTAGGAAGTGTTGTGGTGGAGGCTGACTCCATACACAGTTTCAAGTGGAGATATGATACGGCCCAGTAGGCTCAGGAACCTGTACATTAGTTGACAGTTGAGAGGCGGGACCAAAGAGCCAGAGCTCAACCCCCGCAAGTACAACTAGGTGAGTACACACACACCTGTCAGTGACATATTAGTATATAACATTTTTTAATATTTTGGCGACTTGTGCTTTATTACTCTGAATTCTGGGAGGTCTCCACTCTCAAGTGTTTTACTGAAAACTTCAGGTAACATGTGAGGAACATCTCTTACAGTAACCATGGTAATATTGTCTGGTCCTGTTGACTTTATTGCATCTGATTCCTCCTCACAATTGGTCCCCAGCGTCCCTCACAATTGGTCCCCAGCGTCCCTCACAATTGGTCCCCAGCGTCCCTCACAATTGGTCCCCAGCGTCCCTCACAATTGGTCCCCAGCGTCCCTCACAATTGGTCCCCAGCGTCCCTCACAATTGGTCCCCAGCGTCCCTCACAATTGGTCCCCAGCGTCCCTCACAATTGGTCCCCAGCGTCCCTCACAATTGGTCCCCAGCGTCCCTCACAATTGGTCCCCAGCGTCCCTCACAATTGGTCCCCAGCGTCCCTCACAATTGGTCCCCAGCGTCCCTCACAATTGGTCCCCAGCGTCCCTCACAATTGGTCCCCAGCGTCCCTCACAATTGGTCCCCAGCGTCCCTCACAATTGGTCCCCAGCGTCCCTCACAATTGGTCCCCAGCGTCCCTCACAATTGGTCCCCAGCGTCCCTCACAATTGGTCCCCAGCGTCCCTCACAATTGGTCCCCAGCGTCCCTCACAATTGGTCCCCAGCGTCCCTCACAATTGGTCCCCAGCGTCCCTCACAATTGGTCCCCAGCGTCCCTCACAATTGGTCCTCAGCGTCCCTCACAATTCGGGTGGTACTCATCTGTGTTTCACTCTTGTGCCTGTCATTGTCCTCCAGTCCTACTTCTCTGTACTTCATGCGCGCTGTTTCGAGTCTCTCCTGTGCCTCCTTGTATTGCCTATTGAACCAGGGTATATTTTGCTAGTCTCATCCTCCTCCCTCTTGAGGGAGACGGAAGCTCCCTTGGATCTGCACATTTTTGAGTAATGAATCCCATCATCTCATTTCTCTCTCCAGTTTGCCTTCACTCTGTCGCTCATCTTTTGTGGTCTCCTTCCACGTGTGTAATTTCTCTTCTTCCTCAAAGTCTTTCTTGGTCTAACCATCTCCTTTAGCTCCATCATGTACTCTAGCTTGATACTGCCATGGTCGATGGCTCTAAAAGGGGCATCCAATGCCCTATCTTCTCGGTATGTCTCATTTTGGGTATAGACCAGGCATAGTGTTGCTGGTGGGTCCTCTCCTCCTGTTGGTACTGTAATGTGTTGCTTCAAGAACAGTTTGTCTGCTGTGTCTACCAGTTTACTCTCCATGTCTCATCACCCCCGCGGGAGCTCCTTATTTATCCACTCTCTTTCTCTGTGATTGAAATCCCTCAAGTACTAGAATCTTAACCCTTGCCACTTAATACCTGCTTGATGTGGATCTGGGAGTTCTTCTACTCCCCAAGCCTGCCTGACTTGCGAGAGCTTAATCCAACAGGCTGTTGATAGGAGCAGCCCGCAGGCCCACATACCCACCACAGCCCGGATGGTCCGGCACTCCAAGTCTCTGTACCTTGTACCTTAACTACTGTCAATAAGTTACATCAACAATGTAGAGACAGACTCAAGGCTCTCAGAACTGTAGTGGGGTACAGTCCTAAATACGGTGTTAATATTAGAATGGCAAAGATGATATACTTAGCATATACAAGGTCTCTGATACACTATCATGCACCAGCTTTAGTCCTGCAAAATGACAAAAGTATTTGTGGGACCAATTCTACTCTTAATTTACGTAAATGATATGTTTACTGGAGTGGAATCCTACATGTCAATGTTTGCGGATGACGCAAAATTAATGAGAAGAGTTGTGACAGATGAGGATTGTAGGATTCTCCAAGAGGACCTGGACAGGTTGCAGAGATGGTCAGAGAAATGGTTACTGGAGTTCAACACGAGTAAATGTAAAGTTATGGAAATGGGATCAGGAGATAGGCGACCATAGGGACAGTACACAATGAAGGGGGAACTGCCTACCTGTAACGATTCGAGAAAGATACCTGGGAGTGGACGTAACACCTAACCTAAATCCTGAAGAACATATAAATAGGATAACGACAGCAGCATACTCTGCACTGACGAAAGTTAGAACTTCATTCAGAAACCTAAGTGAGGAGGCTTTTAGGTGTTTTACACTGCCTATTTGAGACCAGTCTTTGAGTATTCCGCGCCATCATGGAGTCCCCCACATGAAGAAACACATAAGGAAACTGGAAAAGGTTCAGAAGTTTGCGACGAGGCATGTCCCAGAGTTACGAGGGATGGGGTATGAAGAGCGCCTGAAGGAACTGAACCTTACGAAACTAGAAAAAAGAAGGGAGAGAGAGGATATGATAGGAACATATAAAATACTCAGGGGAATTGACAAAGTGGAAATAGATGAGATGTTCACACGTAATATTAACAGAAAGAGGGGTCATCGGTGGAAGCTGGAAACTCAGATGAGTCACAAAGATGTTAGGAAGTATTCTTTTACCCTGAGGGTAGTGGAAAAATGGAATGCACTTAAGGAACAGGTTGTGGAAGCAAACTCTATTCATAATTTTAAAACTAGTTATGATAGGGAAATGGGACCGGAGTCATTGCAGTAAACAACCGATGGCTGGAAAGGCGGGATCCAAGAGTCAATGCTCAATCTTTCAAGCACAGATAGGTGAGTACACACACTGCCACACATTTTACACATTTTTTTTCTTAAAAAAAAAAAAAAAAAAAAAAGATTGGTTTTCGATCTGGAAGATCCTGTGTATCGAATTTACTCAGTTTCTTGATCACGCCACAGAGATTTTACAGGAAAGGGATGGCTGGGTTGACTGCATCTATCTGGACCTAAAAAAAGGCTTTCGACAGAGTTCCACAACTGCTAACAGAAAAAATTAAAACTGATTAAAAAAAAAAATTCTGACTGATAGAAAAATGAGAGCAGAAATAAGAGGAAGTGTATCGAACTGGAGAAATGTCACAAGTGGAGTACCACAGGGTTCAGTTCTTGCACCAGTGATGTTTATTGTCTACATAAATGATCTACCAGATGGAATACAGAATTATGTGAACATATTTGCTGATGATGTTAAGATATTAGGATGGATAAGTAATTTAGATGATTGTAATGCCCTAATGATTGTAATAAGTATATGGAGCACCACTTGGCAAATGGAATTTAATGTAAATAAATGCCATGATATGGAATGTGGAATAGGAGAACAAAGACCTCACACAACCTATATATTATGTGAGAAATCCTTAAAGACTTCAGATAAAGAAAGAGATCTAGGGGTGGTTCTAGATAGAAAACTATCACCTGAGGACCACATAAAGAATATTGTGCGAGGAGCCTATGCCACGCTTTCTAACTTCAGAATTGCTTTTAAATACATGGATGGCGATATACTAAAGAAATTGTTCACGACTTTTGTTAGGCCAAAGCTAGAATATGCAGCTGTTGTGTGGTGCCCATATCTTAAGAAGCACATCAACAAACTTGGAAAGGTGCAAAGACATGCTACTAAGTGGCTCCCAGAACTGAAGGGTAAGAGCTACGAGGAGAGGTTAGAAGCATTAAACATGCCAAAACTAGAAGACGGAAGAAAAAGAGGTGATATGATCAGTACATACAAAATAGTAACAGGAATTGATAAAATCGACAGGGAAGATTTCCTGAGACCTGGAACTTCAAGAACAAGAGGTCATAAATTTAAACTAACTAAACACAGATGCCGAAGAAATATAAGAAAATTCACCTTCGCAAACAGAGTGGTAGACGGTTGGAACAAGTTAGGTGAGAAGGTGGTAGAGGCCAAGACCGTCAGTAGTTTCAAAGTGTTATAGACAAAGAGTGCTGGGAAGACGGGACACCACGAGCGTAGCTCTCATCCTGTAACTACACTTAGGTAATTACACACAGGAAGCAGCCTGTAACAGCTATCTAACTCCCAGGTACCTATTTACAGGGGCACAGGGGCATCAGGGTGAAAGAAACTGTGCCCATTTTGTTTCTCGCGGGCGCCGGGAATCGAACTCCCGGTCCACAGGATTACGTGTACAGCGTGCAGTCTACTCACCCACCAGCGCCCTGGGTGTGTGTGTGTGTGTGTGTGTGTGTGTGTGTGTGTGTGTGTGTGTGTGTGTGTGTGTGTGTGTGTGTGTGTGCGTGTGCGTGTGCGCGTGCGTGCGTGCGTGCTGACAGAGCCATAAGACATACAAAGAGACAAACTTACAGACATAAGACTCACAGAGACAGAAAAACAGACAGAAAATCACACACCGACAGAGGACCAGATCTGGAGTGCCCAGGTCGACCCGGGCACCGCCGGGTAACCCACCTAGCATGTCAATAAAGCAGAATGAACACTTACACAATACTCCAGCACGACGTTTGCTCACAAGTTTATTTTCTGCCACAGACGTGGTCATTCATGTATACAATGGCACCTAGCATATACACGTTCTTCCCGGCACTCAAGGGGCTTCCGAAGCCTCTTGAGTGAGCACAGCTGATCTTTATCTTTAGGTGATAAAGGTGATCTTTATTACAGGTGATTTTTACCACTTTAGACAGATGATCTTTAGCACCTTAGACAGGTGTTCTTTAGTTCTTTAGACAGGTATTCTTTAGCTGTTTAGACAGGTGAGTAAGATCTTTTACAATCGTAGCGAGCATACATACTTCTCGCCTGTCTCACACAGACAGGACTACATATGTGTTCTACTTAACGTATACACATACACACATATACGTGCGTCTCTCCTACTGTGACAGGGTAAGGTAGCCGCTATATAAACTATAGCGGGTTAAGAGGCGGAAGAAGGAGAGTGTTGCCACGTGTGTGATGTAGCACAAGGAGGACGTCTTATTGTACACATGAGGAGGGAGTCGCCGTGAGGGCCGCCACACACAACAACAACACGACAGATGAAGTCGTTCATAAGACAAGAGTCTCTATACTGAGGTCCACAACCAGGATGTTCTTTCTTACTTCCTGTACAACACTGCCTCTATTACCACCTCCTCATTCTCCTTCTCCTTCCTTCTTCCCTGCCACCATTACTGATAACTTGTTATCCTTGCCACCATCAGGGAGGACTTGTTATCCTTGCCCCCATCACTGCTAACTTGTTATCCTTGTTAGCCTCGCAGATTTCCTTGTCACGTTCACTATATGACACGACTGTTTTTCTTAGTCTTGTCACTTGGTCGTTCACAGACATTTTTCTTCTTATATGGTTGTGTAGTAATTGAGGTTGCTTTTTCGCTTTGATCGTAATATCGTCCGTATAATTTCTTTCCGATGTTCGTCTTATGTTAATGTAATCGTTCCTAGCTCTGTTGTATCTGATCCTGTTGTCCTCTGTCCTTTGTCTTCTGTACTTCCTACACTCCCGCCTGCTGGCCATTTTTGCTTCCTGACACTGTCTATTAAACCATGGGTTATTATATTTCCTCCTACTTGTTTTCCTTTACTGTTGGTATAAATCTGATACGGGCTCACCATAGCCCGTGCTACTTGGAACTTTGTTCCGGGTAGCAAATCTTTAACAACAACAACAATCTCTTCGGCCTCCTGGCATTTCCGTATAACTAGTCCATCATATCTTGGACTGTTTTTCTTCTACGTTCTTCCTCCCACTGCACTTCTTCCATATATTCCCTTATCCTTCTGTAGTGCCCTTTCCTGCACTCAACTCTCCTTTCCCAGACCTCTTGTCCTTTGGTCACAATTTTGAGTTCCATCATGTAGTCAAAGACTAGGACACAATGGTCACTGGCTCCTAGTGGAATTTCATGTTCCAAATTCTCGATGTCTTCTCAAGATAACCTACTTTCTTGATGAAAATCAGGTCTAATAGGCTCGGTGTATCCCCTCCTCTTTCCCTCGTATCTTCCATCACATGCTGTGTTGGGAAATTCTGGTATATAACGTCCACTAACTTTGCTCCCCACGTTTCCACCCCGCCATGGGGATTCCTTGATTCCCAATTGTTCTCTACATGATTAAGGTCCCCCCATGACCAGCAGCTTCGCTCTCATTCTATGAGCCATTGTTGCTGCCCTCGTAGTTCATCTATACATGTCTTCTTGTTGTCATCATACTCCTGCCTGGGTCTTCTACTGTTTGATGGCAGATTGTAGATTATCAAGATCACAATCTTCCTCCCATCTGCTGTCAGAGTGTAACAAACTAGGCTGGTTGTAAGAATTATCCAGAGTGGTTTATCGACAAAAGAGAATGGGAAGCTGGGCCCGCGTGGTGACCCGGGACCTGACCCCAGGGAATTCGCGGTGAAAATAATCGACGCCTTGTTCATAGCTTCGTATAATGAACCATTCTATAGTATTCAGTAATTTAGAGAAATTAGCCTTTATTCATTTTGTATTAAAATTGTATTGTATAATAGTACTGGGTACAATATCAAGAGTATTCTAATTATTGAGTTAAGTCACCATCAGTGACGTCACGAATCAGATCTAAGTTGTAAGGCGCGAGTGACCGGCGGTCATGGGTCATCAGAGTTGACATGTCCACTATTTCTCAAAGTTCAAATAACCATTTTGGTGATCGGGAACAGCTCTGCTGTTAGATGCTTGTGTAATTTAACTTCAGTAAAATAATTCAACCAGTCTGGATCAATTAAGTACAACAGAGGTTAATTGTTATAACTTAAACCTGGCTAAGTAACTTGGTAAGCGATGCGGAACAATACAATGCTCTAGTCTGGGGAAGACCAGACGAGGAGAGATCAGTGTGGACGCCAGATCAACTGGGAGAGGTCAACCATCTTACCTCTCTCCCAAGACCAGCCCCCAACATCTAGAGCTGGTCGCCCAAGGTAGAGTTGCTTTATGAGTTTTTTTATAGGGATAGTCAACTCATTGCCGTTCAGGTCAAGTAGGGAGTGAACATCTTTAGATTTTGTTTTAGTTTTTCTTTTAATAAATTAATTAGTTAATAAATTGCATTTTTATTATTTCCATGTGTGGGTATATGTATGTGAACTTGTCCTGGTCACGTGGTCCACACGAGACAGAGTTGGATTGGGCGCCGATTCTAACACCAAATCGGAAGTCATCTTTACCGTGTAATTAATTCCACACTTAAGAACTCTCAAGGTCATCGGTTATAGTGGGGATCAAGCCCCAAGGTTGATCAATTAGCATGATCGATCCAGACCTCGATCATTGCTCAGTGATACTGGTCTGGTGGTGGCGGCGGAGGCGACTCTAGGGTTTTGCTCAAAGACTAGGTCACGTCATACGGGTTGTAGAATCCTAAGTCGGTCAATCGTCTTAGGACCACGTGGCGTGGAGTCGGCTTTAGTAAAAGTTTTGGAGTCCCTTGTAGAGAAATAAAAAGAATACGGGTAGAGGGGGGAAAAGAAGGAAAGATAAGTCGAGAAACCCTCCCCGTGTTACAAGAGTTCCATGTATGGAGCTTGTGCTTTCATTGGTACCCCGATTTTCCAGGTCTTCAAACTTCCATTTCCACTTTAATAGGAGTGCCACACCCCCTCCCTGTCTGTGTCCTTTCTTTTCTAATCACTTGGTACCCCCTCTGGAAAGATTGCATCCGAGATCATGTCATTTATTTAATTTCTACTATTGCAATTATGTCAGGATATGCCTCACTAACTTTCTTTTATTTCTTCTGCCTTATTGGATACCCCATCCGCATTAGTGTACCAATCCTTGAGACTCTTCTTGGTAACTCTGGTAACAGAGTTCACCTTTTCTCTGGGGGTCTGATGGAGGGGGCAATGGGGTCTGGGCACCTGGGGGGGGGTCAAAAGGGCATAATGGATCTGATATTTAGGGAGGGTCTGAAAGGCATAAGGGGGTTGAGAGGTAGAGTGAGGCTGGGAGTCAGGTAGAGAATGAGAGGTGGAGGGGGGGGGGGGGAGAGGGAAACATGGGGATGTGAGTGGGAGAGAGAGAGGTTGTATTAGTCAGGGGGTGGGCAGGGGGGTCATCAGGGGTAAGTGTGGGTTTTGGGGCAGAAGGGGGGAAGTGGCAGGTAAGGATGGGAGTGGGGGGGGAGTGAAAGGGTTTTGTGGGCAGTGAAGAGATGACGGGGTTGCAAGGTGAGGGGGGGGGGTCATATGGGAGATGAGGTGCAGAGGAGGGGTGAGGGTTGGGCGGGGTTTGGGGGTGGAGGAGAGGAGGGGGGCATTAAAGGGTGTGATGGAGCAGATGGGATTGGATGCAATGGGGGGCGGAAGGAGCAGGGGAGTTGTTGGGGGGTGGGAGAGGGAGGGGGGATGGTGGTTGATATGGGGAGGGTATAGGATGACCCGACAGGGGCATTGAAGGGTGTGATATAGCAGGTGGAATTGGGTACAAGGGGGGGGGAGGGGTGGGCACGGGAGGTGTTGGGGGTGAAGGGCTGAGTTGGGGAGGGTGTGAATTGATCCTGGGGAGGAGTGGTGGTGCAAGGAGAGTGGGAACTGTGTGAGTGTGTGTGTACTCACCTAGTTGTGCTTGCGGGGGTTGAGCTCTGGCTCTTTGGTCCCGCCTCTCAACTGTCAATCAACTGGTGTACAGGTTCCTGAGCCTACTGGGCTCTATCATATATACATTTGAAACTGTGTATGGAGTCAGCCTCCACCACATCACTGCCTAATGCATTCCACCTGTTAACTACTCTGACACTGAAAAAGTTCTTTCTAACGTCCCTGTGGCTCACGTGGGTACTCAGCTGCCACCTGTGTCCCCTTGTTAATCAACCGTGTTAATTAAATAGTTTATATTTATCTACCCTATCAATTCCACTGAAGATTTTGTAGGTAGTGATCATATCTCCCAAAGCTCTCCTGTCTTCAAGCGACGTGAGGTGCAATTCACGCAGCCTTTCTTCGTAACTCATGCCTCTTAGTTCTGGGACTAGCCTAGTGGCATACCTCTGAAATTTTTCCAGCTTCGTCTTGTGCTTGACAAGGTACGGGCTCCATGCTGAGGCCGCATACTCCAGGATTGGTCTTACATATGTGGTGTACAAGATTCTAAAGGATTCCTTACACAGGTTTCTGAAGGCAGTTGTGATGTTAGCCAGCCTTGCATACGCCGCTGATGTTATTCTTTTGATGTGGGCTTCTGGATACAGGTTTGGTGTGATATAAACTTCTAGATCTATCTCTCTGTCCGTTTCATGAAGAACTTCGTCTCCCATTTGGTATCTTGTGTCTGAGCTGTTTCCACCTACTAGTTTCATTACCTTACATTTACTTGGGTTGAATTTAGTAGCCATTTGTTGGACCATTCCTTCAGTTTGTCTAGGTCATCTTGTAGCCTTATACTATCTTCCTCTGTCTTAATCCTCCTCATAATTTTTGCATCATCAGCAAACATTGAGAGGAACAGTCTATTCCCTTTGGGAGATCATTTACATATATCAGAAACAGTACAGGTCCAAGGACTGATCCCTGAGGGACTCCACTGGTGACGCCTCGCCACTCAGACTTCATCCCTCACAGTTACTCACTGTTTTCTGTTGCTTAGGTATTTCCTTATCCAGTGGAGTACCTTCCCTTTCACTACTGCCTGCATCTCCAGCTTGTGCACTAATCTCTTATGTGGTACTGTGTCAAAGACATTGTGTGTGTGTGTGTGTGTGTGTGTGTACTCACCTAGTTGTACTCACCTAGTTGTGTTTGCGGGGGTTGAGCTCTGGCTCTTTGGTCCCGCCTATCAACCGTCAATCAACAGGTGTACAGATTCCTGAGCCTATCGGGCTCTGTCATATCTACACTTGAAACTGTGTATGGAGTCAGCCTCCACAACATCACCCCCTAATGCATTCCATTTGTCAACCACTCTGACACTAAAAAAGTTCTTTCTAATATCTCTGTGGCTCATTTGGGCACTCAGTTTCCACCTGTGTTCCCTTGTGCGTGTTCCCCTTGTGTTAAATAGACTGTCTTTATCTACCCTATCAATCCCCTTCAGAATCTTGAATGTGGTGATCATGTCCCCCCTAACTCTTCTGTCTTCCAGCGAAGTGAGGTTTAATTCCCGTAGTCTCTCCTCGTAGCTCATACCTCTCAGCTCGGGTACTAGTCTGGAGGCAAACCTTTGAACCTTTTCCAGTTTAGTCTTATCCTTGACTAGATATGGACTCCATGCTGGGGCTGCATACTCCAGGATTGGCCTGACATATGTGGTATACAAAGTTCTGAATGATTCTTTACACAAGTTTCTGAATGCCGTTCGTATGTTGGCCAGCCTGGCATATGCCGCTGATGTTATCCGCTTGATATGTGCTGCAGGAGACAGGTCTGGCGTGATATCAACCCCCAAGTCTTTTTCCTTCTCTGACTCCTGAAGAATTTCCTCTCCCAGATGATACCTTGTATCTGGCCTCCTGCTCCCTACACCTATCTTCATTACATTACATTTGGTTGGGTTAAACTCTAACAACCATTTGTTCGACCATTCCTTCAGCTTGTCTAGGTCTTCTTGAAGCCTCAAACAGTCCTCTTCTGTTTTAATCCTTCTCATAATTTTAGCATCGTCCGCAAACATTTTGAGAAATGAATCGATACCTGTGTGTGTGTGTGTGTGTGTGTGTGTGTGTGTGTGTGTGTGTGTGTGTGTGTGTGTGTGTGTGTGTGTACTTACCTAATTGTGCTTGGGGGGGTTGAGCTCTGGCTCTTTGGTCCCGCCTCTCAACCGTCAATCAACTGGAGTACAGATTCCTGAGCCTACTGGGCTCTATCATATCTACATTTGAAACTGTGTATGGAGTCAGCCTCCACCACATCACTTCCTAGTGCATTCCATTTACTAACTACTCTGACACTGAAAAAGTTCTTTATAATGTCTCTGTGGCTCATTTGGGTACTCAGCTTCCAACTGTGTCCCCTTGTTCGCGTCCCTCCAGTGTTGAATAGTTTATCCTTGTTTACCCGGTCGATTCCCCTGAGGATTTTGTAGGTTGTGATCATGTCCCCCCTTACTCTTCTGTCTTCCAGTGTCGTAAGGTGCATTTCCCGCAGCCTTTCCTCATAACTCATGCCTCTTTGTTCTGGGACTAGTCTAGTAGCATACCTTTGGACATTTTCCAGCTTCGTCTTGCGCTTGACAAGGTACGGGCTCCATGCTGGGGCCGCATACTCCAGGATTGGTGTGTGTGTGTGTGTGTGTGTGTGTGTGTGTGTGTGTGTGTGTGTGTGTGTGTGTGTGTGTGTGTGTGTGTGTGTGTGTGTTTACTAGTTGTGTTTACTAGTTGTGTTTTTGCGGGGGTTGAGCTTTGCTCTTTCGGCCCGCCTCTCAACTGTCAATCAACTGTTTACTAACTACTTTTTTTTTCCACACCACACACACACACACCCCAGGAAGCAGCCCGTGACAGCTGACTAACTCCCAGGTACCTATTTACTGCTAGGTAACAGGGGCACTTAGGGTGAAAGAAACTTTGCCCATTTGTTTCTGCCTCGTGCGGGAATCGAACCCGCGCCACAGAATTACGAGTCCTGCGCGCTATCCACCAGGCTACGAGGCCCCTACGAGGGTGGGTGGGTGTGTGTGTGTGTGTGTGTGTGTGTGTGTGTGTGTGTGTGTGTGTGTGTGTGTGTGTGTTTGCGTGTGTGTGTTTGCGTGTGTGTGTTTGTTTTTACACCCACATTGGAATTAGATTAAAGGATTAGAGTTAAAAATAAATCTGCATAGAGAGAGAGTACAGATGGAGGCAGGACTATTGGGGGTAGTGAGCCGTGTGTGTGTGTGTGTGTGTGTGTGCGTGGAGCCATTACGGAAATTGGTAGCCGGCCCCCGAGTGTTGTGGCGCCCGCACGGGCACGGCTGGCCTGCCACACACACACACACACACACACACACACACACACACACACACACACACGCACGCACACGCACGCACACGCACGCACACGCACGCACACGCACGCACACGCACGCACACGCACACGCACGCACGCGCACACGCACACGTAATACAGACTACAATCACAAGTATAACCATAATAATAAGAGCCATAAGTGTGAAGCACAACAATACCCAAGGCGGCAACATTAACAACTCCTCACCTCTGGACCAAATGATAAACGTTAACATTAATATTACGTAGAGTTAAATGAGCGGAGGAGAGAAGAACCTTCTGCCTCCCCCACCCACCCCCATTTACCTATGATTTACCTGTCACCGAGTACAAGAGTCCTCCTCCCACAGACTAACTCGGGGCATGGGGCCAGGATTCACCAAGCATTTACACATTCTCTTGCGAAACCTGTACATCTTTCCTTAATCATGGGAGTGGCCTTGTTTACATTAATTAAACAGTTTATCCTTGATGGTGAATTCCGGCCCAAGCTTTCCCCATGACTCGATCGATAAGATTGTTAGTGGTAGCGGCCCGCATAGCGATCATAATCTGCCCGAGAAGATCTTTCGTGCAAAAGCCCGTCTTATTGCTTCTTGTAAACTTAATGTTGTTCTTACAATATTTCCTGTATTTGTTGGGGGCCTGCGCCACTACACCTTGGTGGGCCTGCGCCACTACACCTTGGTGGGCCTGCGCCACTACACCTTGGTGGGCCTGCGCCACTACACCTTGGTGGGCCTGCGCCACTACACCTTGGTGGGCCTGCGCCACTACACCTTGGTGGGCCTGCGCCACTACACCTTGGTGGGCCTGCGCCACTACACCTTGGTGGGCCTTCGCCACTACACCTTGGTGGGCCTGCGCCACTACACCTTGGTGGGCCTGCGCCACTACACCTTGGTGGGCCTGCGCCACTACACCTTGGTGGGTCTGCGCCACTACACCTTGGTGGGTCTGCGCCACTACACCTTGGTGGGTCTGCGCCACTACACCTTCCATGGTGGGTCTGCGCCACTACACCTACCTTGGTGGGTCTGCGCCACTACACCTACCTTGGTGGGTCTGCGCCACTACACCTTGGTGGGTCTGCGCCACTACACCTTGGTGGGTCTGCGCCACTACACCTTGGTGGGTCTGCGCCACTACACCTTGGTGGGTCTGCGCCACTACACCTTGGTGGGTCTGCGCCACTACACCTTGGTGGGTCTGCGCCACTACACCTTGGTGGGTCTGCGCCACTACACCTTGGTGGGTCTGCGCCACTACACCTTGGTGGGTCTGCGCCACTACACCTTGGTGGGTCTGCGCCACTACACCTTGGTGGGTCTGCGCCACTACACCTTGGTGGGTCTGCGCCACTACACCTTGGTGGGTCTGCGCCACTACACCTTGGTGGGTCTGCGCCACTACACCTTGGTGGGTCTGCGCCACTACACCTTGGTGGGTCTGCGCCACTACACCTTGGTGGGTCTGCGCCACTACACCTTGGTGGGTCTGCGCCACTACACCTTGGTGGGTCTGCGCCACTACACCTTGGTGGGTCTGCGCCACTACACCTTGGTGGGTCTGCGCCACTACACCTTGGTGGGTCTGCGCCACTACACCTTGGTGGGTCTGCGCCACTACACCTTGGTGGGTCTGCGCCACTACACCTTGGTGGGTCTGCGCCACTACACCTTGGTGGGTCTGCGCCACTACACCTTGGTGGGTCTGCGCCACTACACCTTGGTGGGTCTGCGCCACTACACCTTGGTGGGTCTGCGCCACTACACCTTGGTGGGTCTGCGCCACTACACCTTGGTGGGTCTGCGCCACTACACCTTGGTGGGTCTGCGCCACTACACCTTGGTGGGTCTGTGTCACTACACCTTGGTGGGTCTGGGTCACTACACCTTGGTGGGTCTGTGTCACTACACCTTGGTGGGTCTGTGTCACTACACCTTGGTGGGTCTGTGTCACTACACCTTGGTGGGTCTGTGTCACTACACCTTGGTGGGTCTGTGTCACTACACCTTGGTGGGTCTGTGTCACTACACCTGGGTGGGTCTGTGTCACTACACCGCGGCTTCTCTCCTACACCACCACATTATTATTATATCTCTCGTTTGAATATGTCATTATTATGTGTAGATTACGGAGCACACCTCATCTACACATAAGTACTCAGTACTTATGTGGTGCTCTTATTAGGTACTAACACTGTACCCCATAAGAGACTGAGGTATAAGTTGGAAACAGCCAGGAGTAACTGGTAGGGCGCTCCAGTGGATAAGGGAGTACCTAAACAACCGGAAGCAGAGAGTTACTGTGAGGTGCAAGACCTCAGATTGGCGTGAAGTCCCACAGGGCTCTGTACTCGGACCTATCCTGTTTCTAATATTCGTAAATGATCTCCCAGAGGGTATAGACTCATTCCTCTCAATGTTTGCTGACAATGTCAAAATTATGAGAAGGATTAAGACAGGAGGACTGCTTGAGGCTTCAAGAAGACCTGGACAAACTGAAGGAATGGTCTAACAAATGGATGTTAAAGTTTAACCCAAGCAAATGTGTAGTAATGAAGATAGGTGTAAGGAGCAGGAGGCCAGATACAAGGTATCATTTGGGAGATGAAATTCTTAAAGAATTAGAGAGAAAGAGCTGGGGGTTGATATCACGCCAGGCAAAACCCGTTCAAAACCCCTGAAACCCCCATCAAGAGGGATATCATCAGCGGCATATGTAAGGTTGGGCAACTTAAGAACGGCCTTTAGAAACTTGTGTAAAGAATAATTCAAAACCTTGTATACCACATGTCAGACCAATCCTGGAGTATGCAGCTCAAGTATGGAGTCCATATCTCGTCAAACACAAGACCAAATTGGAGAAGATTCAGAGGTTTGCCACCTGACTAGTACCAGAGCCGAGTGTTATGAGCTACGAGAAGAGACTACGGGAACTAAACCTAACATTGCTAGAAGACAGAAAAGTTAGTGAAGACATGATCACCACATACAAGATTCTCAGTGAAATTAATAGGGTAAATAAAAACAGATTATTTCACACAAGGGGGGACGTGCACAAGGGGTCACAGGTGGAAATTGAGTGCCTAAATGAGATATAGAGACATTAAAAAGACCTTTTCAGTGCCAGAGTAGTTAACAGATGGAATGCATTAGGAAGTGATGTGGTGGAGGCTGACTCCATACGCAATTTCAAGTGTAGATATGATAGAGCCCAGTAGGCTCAGGAATCTGTACACCAGATGATTGACAGTTGAGAGGCGGGACCAAAGAGCTAAAGCTCAACCCCCGCAAGCACAACTAGGTGAGTACATGAAAATAGAAATACTGCATGAACTACAAGTAGAATTTCTACATATTGTTCACGAAGATACCCAAACTCATTCATACACATGTCTAACCTACGCTTGAAACACACCAAGGATCCCACGTCTATTATATTACCAGATAATTTTGTCCATATATTTACTCCCCGGTCTGCACACCAGCCAGGTCGCGCCTGTGTCTCACCACACCCAGTTTATACACATGGTTTCCTGCTCTATTTTGTCTTAATATATTTAATACTTTATTTATCAATACTTTATTTATTAATACCTTATTTATCAATACCTTATTTATTAATACCTTATTTTCCCGGGAAAGTTAGGATCAAGACTTGCCCGCAACGCTACGCGCGCTACTTGCTGTACAAGAATGTAAGAACTCTTGTATATATTAATAAATACTGGACCAAAAGGTATAACAAAGATCCCCTTTGTTATACCTTTTGGTCCAGTATTGATTTATTTATATATACAAGAGTTGTTACACTCTCGTACAGCCACCAACACGCGTAGTGTTGCGGGCAGGTCCTTAACCCTAACTTTCCCTGGAATACGACCCGCCAAATCGTTTAACAACCAGGTTCCCATTTTACTGTTGGGTGAACAGAGGCTACAGTTAAGGATTGGCGCCTGGTCAATCCTCCCCGGCCAGGATACGAACCCAGGCCAAAGCGCTCGTGAACCGCCAGGCGAATGTGATGCCACTTCCTCCATGAAATACATCAATCTTGTCTCGCCTTATTCTTCCTCTTTCAAGAAATACATTAAGCATTTTTAAGATCTCTTCATAAGAAAGGTTTCTAATTCCTAGGAAGTAACGTTTTCATCATCTTCTGAACGAGTAAAAGTGAATTTATATTCATTCTAGAGTATAACGATCAAAACTGACCTGCATAATGTGAGTGCCACCTAACATGAGAAAGATAAAGGTGAAGAATAATATAAGATGTCGTGTAGCTAACTCTTCTAGAAATATATCACAGTATCTTATTTAGATTATTCTGTACATTTATGTACTGATTTATTTAGCTCTCACTGCTACTGGCTCTTAGATCCTTCTCGCATTCAGAGCGCAGTGCCAACGGTGTACAGCAGATATCTCTTAACTCTTATTATTATAGATATCTCTTAACTCTTATTATTATTACAGATATTTCTTAACTCTTATTATTACAGATATCTCTTAACTCTTATCATTACCTAAGCTAACAAGCCTACACTTATTAGCATCAAACAGCATCTGTCGATCATTTGTCCATTTTGAAAGCATATTGAAGTCATCGTGGAGTGAGTTTGATTGTCTTCTGAATATATTTCTGCGCGCCATCGTCCACACAGGCCGCCCTGCGGTACTGCTGTCTGCCTTCTGCTGCACTGTTATTAATTAACAGCTTTCTCAACCCCCAAATGTCGAGTACACAATGTGTCAACTTTGTGAAAGAGAAAACATGTACTCTCTTGAACATTATATTGTAGAATGTCCCATACTGACTGACTTTCGCCCTCCTGGGCTAAGGTATGCTGAACTGTGTAATTACTATATGAGTACTGGAACACTTGATGATATATTGGACTTGTACCCAAGATTAACCATGTAATGTATCAATTATACCATGTATGTATGTGATGTAACTATATAACCTGAGCTTGTGAAAGCACCTTAATCACCTTCAGAGATTAAGTGCTTAATTGCACACTAGTTTCTCTATCAGCTATCTCACCCCGTCAGAGTAAAAGAGACAAATTTATGTGAATGCATGTGTGTATATATATGTATGTGCATATGTATATGTACGTATATGTGTGTGTGTATGTATATGTATGTGTATAAAGTATATATGAAAGCTGATCAGAATTACATTTCACCTTTGTAAATGCACATTAATGACACTATGTAAAAGACACATCGAACACTTTATGTAGTGTTCACCCTCCCAGATCTATCTGGGAGGGTGATAGATACAGCGATAGCAGGCGGCTCGACATCTGCGAGGCACTACACATCAAAAAGTCAACACCAGCAATCAACAGCCAATTAATGCACAACTATATTCTACCCACTTCAAGACTCTGAACCAATATAGAAGCATCAAGAGGAAGGTGATGATGCTATGGGCCAATAGGCCTTCTGCAGTTACTTCCATTTTTATGTTTTTATACCCATTGGTTCGTGTTCTGTCTTGTGTAAATGCCAATCACCTCAACCAAAACTTTTATATTACCTAACCCAAATGCGAGTATAAGTATGGATGTGTTTACAGGTTACAATTGTGTGTGTAAACTAAAGTCTTTGAAAATGTAATAAGTTGTTACGAAACGCGTTCAAGCATCGCGTCAGACTAGAAATAAAAATGAATTTTGGAGAACTGATTTTTCAATTACCATCGACAGTGAAAAGAAACATAAGAAATATTGAGAAAATTCGTGTTAGAATTTTTAATCTTACCTTTTCGGTCATATTTAACAACATAAATCCCTTAACTATATGTTTAACACATCTCTAACTCTGTCCATGGAGGACAGAAGAAAATGCATATATGCTGGTTAGCATTGTAAATGTGAGGCCACGTCTGTGGTAGAAAATAATAATAATACTAATAAATTACTTAACACGGTTTCTCATGTGATGTTTGCTTCTTCTCTGTGTATGATCAGTAGACTTATACCGTTGTTGTATTAGTGCTTCAACGGCAGTTAGTTTATGGTCTAAGTTTGTAGTCAGGCGTGCCAACAGTGTCACAACCAGACGGTGTCAGGCGTGCCAACAGTGTCACAACCAGACGGTGTCAAGCGTGCCAACAGTGTCACAACCAAGACGGTGTCAGGCGTGCCAACAGTGCCACAACCAGACGGTGTCAGGCGTGCCAACAGTGTCACAACCAGGCGGTGTCAAGCGTGCCAACAGTGCCACAACCAGACGGTGTCAGGCGTGCCAACAGTGCCACAACCAAGACGGTGTCAGGCGTGCCAACAGTGCCACAACCAGACGGTGTCAGGCGTACCAACAGTGCCACAACCAGACGGTGTCAGGCGTGCCAACAGTGCCACAACCAGACGGTGTCAGGCGTACCAACAGTGCCACAACCAGACGGTGTCAGGCGTGCCAACAGTGCCACAACCAAGACGGTGTCAGGCGTGCCAACAGTGCCACAACCAGACGGTGTCAGGCGTACCAACAGTGCCACAACCAGACGGTGTCAGGCGTGCCAACAGTGCCACAACCAGACGGTGTCAGGCGTACCAACAGTGCCACAACCAGACGGTGTCAGGCGTGCCAACAGTGCCACAACCAAGACGGTGTCAGGCGTGCCAACAGTGCCACAACCAGACGGTGTCAGGCGTGCCAACAGTGTCACAACCAGGCGGTGTCAAGCGTGCCAACAGTGCCACAACCAGACGGTGTCAGGCGTGCCAACAGTGCCACAACCAAGACGGTGTCAGGCGTGCCAACAGTGCCACAACCAGACGGTGTCAGGCGTACCAACAGTGCCACAACCAGACGGTGTCAGGCGTGCCAACAGTGCCACAACCAAGACGGTGTCAGGCGTGCCAACAGTGCCACAACCAGACGGTGTCAAGCGTGCCAACAGTGTCACAACCAGGCGGTGTCAAGCGTGCCAACAGTGCCACAACCAGACGGTGTCAGGCGTGCCAACAGTGCCACAACCAAGACGGTGTCAGGCGTGCCAACAGTGCCACAACCAGACGGTGTCAGGCGTACCAACAGTGCCACAACCAGACGGTGTCAGGCGTGCCAACAGTGCCACAACCAGACGGTGTCAGGCGTGCCAACAGTGCCACAACCAGACGGTGTCAGGCGTGCCAACAGTGCCACAACCAGACGGTGTCAGGCGTGCCAACAGTGCCACAACCAGACGGTGTCAGGCGTGCCAACAGTGCCACAACCAGACGGTGTCAGGCGTGCCAACAGTGCCACAACCAGACGGTGTCAGGCGTGCCAACAGTGCCACAACCAGACTGTGTCAGGCGTGCCAACAGTGCCACAACCAGACGGTGTCAGGCGTGCCAACAGTGCCACAACCAGACGGTGTCAGGCGTGCCAACAGTGCCACAACCAGACGGTGTCAGGCGTGCCAACAGTGCCACAACCAGACGGTGTCAGGCGTGCCAACAGTGCCACAACCAGACTGTGTCAGGCGTGCCAACAGTGCCACAACCAGACGGTGTCAGGCGTGCCAACAGTGCCACAACCAGACGGTGTCAGGCGTGCCAACAGTGTCACAACCAGACGGTGTCAGGCGTGCCAACAGTGTCACAACCAGACGGTGTCAGGCGTGCCAACAGTGCCACAACCAAGACGTTGTAAGGCGTGCCAACAGTGCCACAACCAAGACGTTGTAAGGCGTGCCAACAGTGCCACAACCAAGACGTTGTAAGGCGTGCCAACAGTGCCACAACCAAGACGGTGTCAGGCGTGCCAACAGTGCCACAACCAAGACGGTGTCAGGCGTGCCAACAGTGCCACAACCAGACGGTGTCAGGCGTGCCAACAGTGCCACAACCAGACGGTGTCAGGCGTGCCAACAGTGCCACAACCAAGACGGTGTAAGGCGTGCCAACAGTGCCACAAATACAGCAAACATTCTAAGAATGTATTCATCGCCACAATAAAATACATGAACCATTACACCTGTGAGTCATGTGTGTGATGAACGTATTAATGTACTACAATAACAAAATGGATGACGTTCATCAAAATAGAACACTCACTAAATATATTTAATATAGTGAAAGGGAGGGAAATATCCCTGACAAGTTAAGTCAACTATTAAACAAATTATTATACATAGCAAAACTATGACAAAAAAACTATTTACGTTTATCTTTTTCATCACCGTAGTTATTAAAATGGACAACTTTAAGAAAACTCATTAAATCCGGGAAGCGTTCGTGATAATCCTGTGCTGACTCCGTTACCATGGTGATGATTGTTGCGTCACCACACGAGGTAAACAAAGAACCTAAGCCACTGCTACGGGAATTTTTATGTTTTATTTTTATTTATATATACAAGAGTTCTTACATTTTTGTACAGTACGCGTAGCGTTTCGAGCAGGTCCTTAATCCTATGTTCCCCGGAATACGAACTAGTCAAATCGTTTAACAACCAAGTACCCATTTTACTGCTGGGTGAACAGAGGTTACAGTTAAGGATTGGCGCTCGGTAAATCCTCCCCGGCCAGGATACGAACCCAGGACAGAGCGCTCGCGAAACGCCAGGCGAGTGTCTTACCACTCAATGCATCCTTCGGTTAGACAGTACGTTTTAATACTAAATATAATAAGTACATTCCTTACTGTCTGCATAGTACATAAATACACTTACCTCCCAATACATTCTCCTCATTTTCTGTTAAGACACTCAAAAATTTTAGGATGAAGTTTTCATGTTCAGTTCTATATACACAAGTTTTAAATATAAAGAATATCTTTCAGTTAACCAATAGAAATTTTATACAAAATTTGAAAATATCCCGAGTTACTTTATAATTTATTGAAAGATTTTAGTTTTGTTTTATTAGTTTTATAAAACTGTAATATCAATATAGTTATAGGTTAATTACTAATTGTAATTAAGAAGCAATAAATGCTTGTCCACTACACTCCTAACCTAAGAAGGTTAGGTTAGGTCGTGGTTTTCTATGCAGCTTTTCAGGTAAACTCTAATATTCACAATATTTTGGTGCGATTCTGGAGATTAAGTGTATTTATGTACTAAGCCGGTTGTCAGGATTGTACTTATTGCATTTAGTATTAAAATGTACTGTCTATTCGTAGGGGCTGTACCGCTGTACCGCTACACCACGGGGAATTCCGCATGCAAATTGCAAGAATATTCATTAGATCAATATATAAATGAAGGAGAAAATTATGGATTTAACACATTCAAAACTACACACGCACACACACACACAAACTATTCAACACTGGTGGGACGCGAACAAGGGGACACAGGTGGAAACTGAGTACCCACATGAGCCACAGGGACGTTAGAAGGAACTTTTTCAATGTCATAGTAGTTAACGGATGGAATGCATTAGGCAGTGATGTGGTGGAGGCTGACTCCATACACAGTTTCAAGTGTAGATATGATAGAACCCAGTAGGCTCAGGAATCTGTACACCAGTTGATTGACAGTTGAGAGGCGGGACCAAAGAGCCAAAGCTCAACCCCCGCAAGCACAAATAGGTGAGTACATGCGCGCGCGCGCGCACACACACACACACACACACACACACACACACACACACACACACACACACACACACACACACACACACACACACACACAGCCGTCAGGAGGCCTGACGGCTAAATGGACAGCGCTCGGGAGTCGTAGTCCTAGGTCCGGGGATCGACCCCGGCCGAGGCGGAAACAAATGGGCAGTTTCTTTCACCCTGATGCATCTGTTCACCTAGCAGTAAAAAGGTACCGGGGAGTTAGACGGCTGTTACGGGCTGCTTCCTGGGGATGTGTGTGTGAGTGTGTTAGAGAGAAATATGTGTAGTAGACATAATAAGAGGAATTAGGTAGCAAGGCGGGGTCCAAGAGCTAATAGCTCGATTCTTCATACACAAAGAGTAAATGGAGAGCCTCACCCCCTCTGGTGGTAGGGGTTGTCGAGGCCGGCTGGGGCAACCAACACTGTCCAAATGTCTTAACATTAACTCCAACACATGCATTGACATCTTCCCTCGTAATAAATGAACAAATCCACAAGGGCCGTGACGAGGATTCGAACCTGCGTCCGAGAGCATACCATACGCTGCGTTAATCGATTTGTTCGCTGCCTTAATTTTCTTCGTTTGATGCATCACGCAATTGTGATTTCTGCGTGTAATGAAATTCCCTCGTATTAATTTCCTTGAAGATCTTGTGAATCTTAGACAATATGGCGGTGACCAGGTAACCTTCACCAAGGTAAAATATCTTAACCTCAAGATCCACCTACACACGCCACTCAGACATAAATACTCGCAACTTGTAAACTTTCTCAAATGAAAATCGCCAGATTTATGAACACAATTTTATGTATAAATATCCCACTTCACACATCATTTTTTTTAGACAGTAAAACATAGTAATTTGGCTGAAAATTAGACGCAAGACCCAAACACGTGAAAATACAAAGTTTACACCGCTTCAGTCCGTCCAGAACCATTATCACGTCCATGATAGTCACACTTCTTGATAATGATCCACAACCGACTGAATATATATTCAGTCCCTTGTGAATAATTAATCTCACCCTTTCGGTCATATTTAACAATATATATATATATATATATATATATATATATATATATATATATATATATATATATATATATATATATATATATATATATATATGCGAACAAGCCAGAATGGTCCCCTGGACAATATGCAACTGAAAACTCACACCCCAGAAGTGACTCGAACCCATACTCCCAGAAGCAACGCAACTGGTATGTACAAGACGCCTTAATCCACTTGACCATCACGACCGGACATAATGAGGTGATAGCCGAGGCTATTTGAACCACCCCACCGCCGGCACTCTGATAGTTATCTTGGGCATAGCATTTTACCAAATCACCTCATTCTTAGGGGCACACGTGAGGAACACAAATGCGAACAAGCCAGAATGGTCCCCTGGACAGCAGTTGCGTTGCTTCTGGGAGTATGGGTTCGAGTCACTTCTGGGGTGTGAGTTTTCAGTTGCATATTGTCCAGGGGACCATTCTGGCTTGTTCGCATTTGTGTTCCTCACGTGTGCCCCTAAGAATGAGGTGATTTGGTAAAATGCTATGCCCAAGATAACTATCCGAGTGCCGGCGGTGGGGTGGTTCAAATAGCCTCGGCTATCACCTCATTATGTCCGGTCGTGATGGTCAAGTGGATTAAGGCGTCTTGTACATACCAGTTGCGTTGCTTCTGGGAGTATGGGTTCGAGTCACTTCTGGGGTGTGAGTTTTCAGTTTATATATATATATATATATATATATATATATATATATATATATATATATATATATATATATAATATATATATATTGTCAAATATGACCGAAAGGGTGAGATTAATTATTCTAACACGAATCTTCTCAGTATTTCTTACTTTTTTCTTCACTGTCGGAGGTAATTGAAAAAAAAAAATAACTCTCCAAAATTCATTTTTTACATTTTTATTTTGGCCTGATGCCTAAAAGCTTTTCGTAAGGGCTTCTTACATTCTCAAAGACTGGTTTACACATAACATATATCATGCTTATGTTCGTTTTCGGTGAGGTTATATGACAAATGTTTTGGGTTAGGTGACAGAACACAAATCAATGGATATAAAAACATAAGAATGAAAGTAACTACAAAAGGCCTATTGGCCCATATTTTCTCTTGCTGCCTCTATGTTGGTTCGGGGTCTTGAAGTGGGTAGAATATAGTTATGCGTTAATTGGCTGTTGATTGCTGGTGTTGACTTTTTGATGTGTAGTGCCTCACTGATGTCGAGTCTCCTGCTATCGCTGTATCTATCGACGATTTCTGTGTTTCATGTTAAGATTTTTATGGTGATGGTCTGGTTGAGAGAAGAGCTTATATGTTCCTTGATGGAGCCCCGTTGTTTGTGCATTGTTAATCGCCTAGAAAGAGACGTTGTTGTCTTGCCTTATACTGAGTTCTTTGGGGCTTACAGTCCCCAAGTGGGCATGTGAAGGCATAGACGACGTTGATTTCCTTCAAGGCGTTCTGTTTGGTGTCTGGGGAGTTTTTCATGAATAGGTTAACCGTTTTTCTGTTTTTGTAGTAAATTGTCAATTGTATTTTCTGATTTTTTGTCTGTAGGGATAACGTTCCTATCAATAATGTCTTTCAGGACACTTTCCTCCGTTTTATGAACCGTCGAAAAGAAGTTCCTGTAAAACAGTCTAATAGGAGGTACAAGTGTTGTGTTGGTTGACTCTTCAGAGGTTGCATGGAGTTTCACCTTTCTTTTTATGACGTCTTATATATCTCAGAAAACTCATCCTCGTGAAGGGTTCGAACCCAGACAGGTAGGCGCTCCATACACCTTCGCATATCTAGTACCTTACCCACTACACCACCACCCTTGATATCCACCAAACTATGAGACAGCCTTTAAAGGAAAGATCCCAGATGCAACTAACTGCTGCCCAACTGGAATTTTATAGTTTCCCTGGTTATTACTATGTATGGAAGACTTATTGATCCACGTATAAATAGTATTTATGACAAATGCCAGACACATTAGCCTAAGTAACACCACAACAAAAATAAATGGAAATATTTGTGTTAAACATATTACCGCGAACAACATGACTGTGTTTAATGTTAACTGGTCTAGCACCACTCACGTTATGAGTAACACCTGACTGGGTAATGGAGCCGTTACCTCATCGCTAATGCCATCCACGGATCGCTGCTACACGAACTAGTATCTATTACACCACAAATCATGATAAACGGGAACGTTGTGACACGAATCTGATCAAAGAAGATAACAGTCAATCAAATAAACAGGCATACTTCAAGCCGATATTATCCCTCCTGGTACTCTTTACCTGATGACCCTGACACTGAAGGTACTGCTTATTCTGACAATAATGTTATGACACGTGCACAAGACCCAACACACAGCTAGCAAGGGACGAAGGTGGGTCTCTGACCTTAGCCTGTAAATAAGACACACTAAATGTAAGTGACTCCTTGTCATCCTTGACTACCCTCAGCTCCCCAAGGCATAAGTGAGACAAATGCTTGTGTCTGAAGCTAGACACAGATATAATGGAATAATCAATGATGGAGTCAGAGTTTGTCTCCTGTGGATTCCTTCCCATATTGATCTCCGAATGCATGATAAAAGTGATGAGTTGGCCAAAACTTTTGCTCCTAAAGAGGGAATTGAATACCATCTTGGACTGCCTTTCAGCAGCCTGAGGGCAGTAATATTCCGGGAACATCAACAAAACCTCGTAGACTTGAGGCAAAGTGAAATTCACACCAATTCAATTTCTTTCTTTATTATGCACCCAATACCCATCCCGCAGGCCATGGTGGAAAGGGTTACAAAGTCACATAATCTGTTTAGGAACTGAACTGGAATGAACAATCTTTTAAAACTAGTTACACAATTGTTAATGTTACATACATAGGTACATATACATGCAATCATTTACACAAATACATATAGATATCAGTAATCTTTTTATATCACAAGTGATTCAACAAGAGGCTCATAAGTCACTATGTACAAAGCACTTTACATCTATGGTGAGTCACACAGTTACTAGTCTTGCTCCACACCCACCCAACTGGGCGGCAGCTTTACAGTCATGTGCTCCACACCCACCCGACTGGGCGGCAGCTTTACAGTCATGTGCTCCACACCCACCCGACTGGGCGGCAGCTTTACAGTCATGTGCTCCACACTCACCCAACTGGGCGGCAGCTTTACAGTCATGTGCTCTACACCCACCCAACTGGGCGGCAGCTTTACAGTCATGTGCTCCACACCCACCCAACTGGGCGGCAGCTTTACAGTCATGTGCTCTGCACCCACCCAACTGGGCGGCAGCTTTACAGTCATGTGCTCTACACCCACCCAACTGGGCGGCAGCTTTACAGTCATGTGCTCTACACCCACCCAACTGGGCGGCAGCTTTACAGTCATGTGCAGGCTGCACCTACAGTAAGCAAAGTTTGGATACTTCGCTAAGATTCCCGGCAGCACATCATTATGAATGAAGTACTTACACATTTATTGGACTCCACTGATGGTGTTATCTCTAAATTCCGCGATTTTTTCACATTCAATTAAATAACGAGGCAAAGCATGCGAATAGTTCTGCTGACAGAGTTTACACTTACACCAATTACTCCATTTATCATCATTCTATTATGCAGGAAGAACTGCACATCTATGGGTCATCCAAAAAGGCTAGCAGCCTTCTAGATGTTACCACTGCTAGGCCTGGGCTCGGCTACAAGTACCTCTGGGAGGCTACACTGGCTGACGAAGATGTCGTAAGTTATACAGATGACATTTGCATTGATGCAAATACGCATCTGGAAGCTCTATAATGTCAAATTCGAAATTCATATTCAAATGTTTTTTAGGTTAAAAGTACATACATAGAAGATGAGTTACAAACATAATGATGGATTTAAAGATAGAGCTAGTACATACAATACCTAAAGCCACTAATACGCACAGCGTTTCGGACAAGGTTTGGAAAAAAACTCACTTAGACTAAAACTTAATACTAATTAAGATTAAAGTATAAATTGTGTTAAAAAAAAAAAGAAATAAAAAGGGGGGGGGGGAACATGACAAAAATTAGCAATTATACAAGTTGGTCAACAAACAGTATTGTTTGTAAATAGCAAGACATTGATTGACATTCAGGGGGGGGGGGTAAGGTAGGTTACATTAAGTTTATTAGGTAGTACTTAGTATTTCTCTTAAACTGGTTGAGAGAGGTACAGCCTTTGACATGATTGGGAAGGTCATTCCACATTCTGGGTCCCTTGATTTGTAGAGCATTTCTACTTTGGTTAAGTCGTACTCTTGGTATATCAAATAGGTATTTGTTTCTGGTGTGGTGCCCATGGGTTCTGTGACAACCTTCTAGGAAGCGTTGAAGGTCAGGATTGGCATTACAGTTCAGAGTTTTAAATATAGAGAGTACACAAGAGAGAATGTGCGGTGACTTATATCTAACATATTCAAACATTTAAGTAAAGGAACCGAGTGCTGTCTGGGGCCAGAGTTTGATATAGTTCTAATAGCACCTTTGTGTTGAGTAATTAGAGGACGTAGATGATTTTGGGTAGTAGAACCCCAAGCACAAATACCATAATTGAGATAAGGATAGATGAGAGAGTAATAGAGCGTCACCAGGGCAGGGCGAGGTACATAATATCTGATCTTAGAAAGAATGCCAACAGTTTTAGAAACTTTGTTTGCTATATTTTGAATGTGTCCCTGGAAATTCAGCTTGCTATCGAAGACACCAAGTCCACATCCAAGTTTACCATCTACCTTGTTACTATTTGGTTATTGTTTATTCTTAAATTATTTTGATCTGAGGATTTATTACCAATCAAAGTATAGAAGGTTTTGTCAATGTTAAGGGTGAGTTTGTTAGCAGTTAGCTAAAGATGGACTTTATTTAGTTCAGTTTTCACTGTAATATTCAGAGCAAGGGGGGTTAGGACTGGAGAAAATGAAGGTTGTGTCATAAGCAAATAAAATTGGTTTGAGGTGTTGAGAGGCATTTGGAAGGCCATTAATGTAGATGAGAAAGAGGAGAGGGCCAAGTTTGCTGCCCTGAGGAACACCAATGTTGATGGGTAGGGTGGGAGAAATGGAATTATTCACATAAACATACTGGAGCCTGTCAGTAAGGTAAGACTGGAAGTATTGGAGGGAGTGTCCTCAAACTCCATAATGATGGAATTTAAGAAGAAGGTTTTGGTGGTTGACAGTGTCAAAAGCCTTACGCAGGTCCACAAATAACCCAACAGGGAACTCATTTTTATCAAGAGCTGCATGTATCAAGTTAATGATACTAGTTAGTGCATCGTTAGTGCCTTTTTGGGTCCGAAGCCATAAATGGCAAGAGCTAAGTATATTGTGTTCGGCTAGATATGAGTAAAGCTGCACGTAGATTAGCTTTTCCAATATTTTTGACAAGGTTGGCAGAATTAATATAGGTCTGAAATTGTTGACATCAGTGGGATCACCACGTTTGTGGATAGGGGTTACTCTAGCTTTTTTAGAATATCTGGTAAGGTTTGGAGTTCAAGTGAATTATTGAAGAGCAATGCAATGGCAGGAGCTAGAAATCTGGAGGCTTTTTTGTAAATTAGAGTTGATATCTCAGTAAGGGCACTTGACTTTGTTTTATGAGAAAGGATTATCTCATTAACATGAGTAAAAATTAGCGGGAGTTAGGTACCGAGACTCTGGATAGTTTCCTGTAAGGTAGTCCTTAACATTAGTACGGAAGGATGGAATATCAATAGCAGGGAATGTGTCAATGGATGAGAAAAACCTAATGAATTCATTAGCAGTGTCAGAGGCTGAAAGGACACCATCGTCATTGCACAGGAGTATTGGTTTTTTATTAAAATTCTTTTTTGATCCTAATATTTGGGAAATAGTCCTCCATATTTTTTTAATGTTGCCCTTAATTAGGTTTAATTTATTTTCGTAGTATTTTATTTTGGGTTTCCTAATTATTTTATACAGTACTGATGAGTAAGTCTTTGAAACTTCTTTGTAGACGACTCCTAACATATACTTCTTCACATAGTCAAGTTTTTTATTAATAGATCTAAGTAGACCCTTAGATGTTTAGATCTTAGATGTTAGACATGGATTGTTTAACCTTTTAGTTGTGACTTGTTTCGTTAGCATGGGACAGTGGGTGTTACAGAGGCTCAGGGTTTTCTGGAGAAATACTTTTAATTACCTAAGTGTAGTTACAGGATGAGAGCTACGCTCGTGGTGTCCCGTCTTCCCAGCACTCTTTGTCATATAACGCTTTGAAACTACTGACGGTCTTGGCCTCCACCACATTCTCCCCTAACTTGTACTACTAGGATGATGTTCACTGTTACCTAATTAAGTCTCCCAGTTGATATTAGCAGCAGCAGCAATGAAGTTGCTTATAGAAGTTTCATTGTTCAGCCTAAAGCTTATCTTCATTGTATCTAGAGGTGGTTTATTAATGTTGGTTAGGAGAAATGTGGGATAATGGTCTGTGGTAGGTAATATAACCCGCAACTCAGCTGATTCCGGTAGAATAAAAGTCACAACCTGTATATTATTTACGTATATGTGTTGTTTATGTACTGACACTTCAGTTCAATAATATAAACAGTGGAAAATCGTCTGTCGATGTCTGAAGTGCATTATTAAGACGTAAAATAACGTCGTAACGTCTTGACAGATAATAGAACACAGTAGAATACGGTGACTTATATTCGGAGAGCATGCGTGGAGAGGAAGGTAGAGGGCGCACCCAACACTTGCTCTCTCAGAACCATAAGGACAACATCCCCGTGACGCCAGCCACTTAACATCGCGTTAATTTGGGAGCATCCGTGTGATTACGAGCTCCCAATGCTGCTGCTTGCTTTATCTTACATTGGAGACATCACGTCCGCTCGGATAAGTGACTATTAAGTTTTTTAGGACCATAATAACTTTTAGATCGTCTGGTCGTTATGACGTAGGAACACCAAAATAACCAGAGTAGTTTAATTCTTTGAAACAGTTAATCCCTTTCATGGAGATTAACTGAAATTGTTATAACTCTATAGAAGTTATACTGTATATTCTTCAGTGGAAGGATATCAACTGGAGTTAGTCATCTTGACTCGTGAATCACGTGTCAACGACGCCATCACGCTGAAGTGAGAAATTGACAGATTTCGGGAGACTGTTAGACGCACTTCTAATTACCTGCTCGACACCTAAGCTTATAAACCTTTAGTTATGATATTGTAGTTAGTTTAATAATTTCATAACTATTATTTACCTATAAAAATTTATCATGGAAATTATTCAAACATATTCAATTCATTAGGTAGATCTAGCATTATTAAGTCTACCTCCCAAATTTGTGTAAGTCGGAATACCTGACAAGTAAATTATTATTAATACACTCCACTAATACAGTCCATTTAATTATATAATAACTATTTTAAAGAAACACTTGTTGGGGAAATTTCCCCGGCATATTGGTCTATATATTTTGTCAAAGCTTTATTACCTCCCTTGTGCAGAGGAGCTGTATTTGCTGCCTTAAGTGCTCCTGGTACCTCCTCTGTACAGTTAAATGTCAAAATAATTCATGTTTGTTAGACCCCCCTAGTTAATTTCACCGCCTTGCAACTAATTAACTTCCCAAATATTTTAAATTATACGTAATTCAAAATTAACCCATGATGGTGATTCTCGGTGCCCCAAAACGAAAAGAATTAACATTACAGAAGAACTGATGCTACCCGCTGTACTAGACAATTATAAGTGAAAAAAAAATTGTACTTTTTGCAGCAAGTACTATCTAAACAGGTGGATGGGTCGCCTTATCTAACTTAATTAGGACAACGCCCTAATCTCGCGAGCCTCTACCTCCTTGATCAGTGTGTCGTGCGACACTGTATCACCAGCTTTGTGCAAGTCAAGGAACACAACGTCACAACCTTCGCACTATCAACTGTCTCAAAAATATTAAAATAGAATGAAAGCAAATGTGTCAAGCGTGAGCGACCTTTAGTAAAACTATGTAGTGTGTCATTTATTAATCCATGCTTTTGGGTTTAGGATGTAGACAAATGGCTTTTACAGTTATCGATTCGAGCACTTTTCCCACAATAGACGTTAAACTACTTGGGCGATAATTCGGTGCAAGTGACCTATCTGCCTTCCTGACAATCAGTACTACCAACCGCTGCCACTCAGGTACTCTGCTCGACTTTAATGATTTATTGATATATGCAAGACAAGGGGCTGACTACGCTCTACAGCCGTTAAGCACCACTCTGGCAATTACTTGGGCGCTGGGGACTTGTTTGGTGTAATAACTGGTTACCAATAAACTAGTCGGCAAGTTCTCTCACCACTAATATAGATCTGTTCAGCTGAAGGCATAATGTTAAGCTCTGCTTTAGTAAATACAAACAAAATATCTATTTAAAATACAAGTTTCTTTGTTAAAATCAGATTTTTGGAAATTGGCACCTTAACAGCTTTTATTTTCCTTACGGGCTATTCATGCCCGTGTCACCTCCTAGATGGCTTAATCTTCATCAATCAATCGATTAACATATTTTTTTACACGTTTATTCCATTCTATGTTAAGTCTGATTTCCTTGTGATCAATGTTCCCAAGCTTACTACCTACTCCAGTGGCCTTTATTTGTGTTCCTCTGTTAGTTAAGACTGTCTTAAGAATTATTATCGCGTCTTGGCTCCCTAATATGTTGCTTAAGGAAGCAATCATCAACTAATTTTAGACAAATCTTCTGCTTCAGTGTTCCGTTCTGTTAATGCAGTTAATCCACTAAAATTAATGTTGCCCATAACATAAAGTTTGAGCTAGATGGTGCAGCGAGGATATTTCATCATCTTATACTCTATAATGGCGGACTGCTATTATATAGCACTATATATAGCGCTATATGTGCTGTATAATACCGGAACAACCGTGGACATCTTCAAGACAAAACTAGATCATTTTCTCCAAGGAGTGCCGGACCAACCGGGCTGTGGTGGGTATGTGGGCCTGCGGGCCGCTCCAAGCAACAGCCTAGTGGACCAAACTCTCACAAGTCAAGCCTGGCCTTGGGGAGTAGAAGAACAACTCCCAGAACCCCATCAACCAGGTATTAAGCAGGTATATTCTTAGCTTCCATACTGTCCAAGTTTGGTCACAGTTCCCTGTTTTCTGCATTCATCCTCTTTTGGGTTACAACAACAACAACAACAACAACAATATCTAGTAAAATTATAAATTGTGATCCACAGTTCTGTGGAATTAAACATTGCATTCAATCTTTCCTTATTAAGATTACTCATGGCTCAGTGGATAGAGCTTCTGCTTCAAACACGCGGGGTCCGTGGTTCGAGTCTGCTTGAGCCCCAAGTGAATGGAACAATATCTAGTATTCTGTGAAGATAAGAGCATATAAGTAGTTTATTTTGTTTGTAAGACTGCCACCATTTGTGTAGTCCTCCGTGAAGGGCATTGTTATGTTGAGGCCCGACTCCGTCCCCGCTCCTTGTACCCAAACGTTTCCCCTCACAACACCTGCTTTTACTGCCGTCTTTCCCCAAATCCATTCCCACACCTGTCGTCTAACACCTTACACACAAACACACATGCTAACACTTTCCTAGAGGCAACAACCTCAGTCCTGGACAAATGAACCCCGTCCCCAGCCAACACTGCGCAGGCGCACTATGCAGCAGCGCCATCAACCCCTCGCTCTCCAATTATTCCGCTAATCTTCCTTCCAGCGCTGAATTGATGACAAAACTAATAAAAAATAATTAGATTTCAGGAATCTATAAAGAAAATGATGTCGAGTTCGGAAAAAATAAGCAACCAATTCTAGGGTGCAAATTGTCTCGTCCGTCGCTAGGCTCTTTTTTTTTTTTTTTTTTTTTTGAGTAAAGAGGAAGGAGAGGCATAGGTGAAGGGAAGTTTAGAAGTGGGAAATACAGTGAGAGGTATGACAGCAGGCGGGCTGTCCGCCTTGCTGACACCATGTGTGGGTGTTGGCAGCTAAGCTAAGCTGGCTCCCTCTTGTCAGGGAGCTGTGAGTGTGTGAGAGGTTCTTCACATGTGTTTCACCACATATGGATGTCTATAGATGAATACTGTGTGGCATTCATATATACACACTCCCTGATGCTTCCACACATGTTGTTCTGTTTAAGGCTCTTTATTTTTTATTCTTTTTAAGGCTCTACTGTTGGTACCCCCTCCCCCCTCTCTCCCTGACGACCTGCACTACCACCACTACCTGTCTACCCCCCCCCCTCTCTCCCTGACCACCTGCACTACCACCACTACCTGTCTACCCCCCCCTCTCTCCCTGACGACCTGCACTACCACCACTGCCTGTCTACCCCCCCCTCTCCCTGACGACCTGCACTACCACCACTGCCTGTCTACCCCCCCCCCCTCTCCCTGACCACCTGCACTACCACCACTACCTGTCTACCCCCCTCTCTCCCTGACGACCTGCACTACCACCACTGCCTGTCTACCCCCCCCCCTCTCCCTGACGACCTGCACTACCACCACTGCCTGTCTACCCCCCCCCTCTCCCTGACGACCTGCACTACCACCACTGCCTGTCTACCCCCCTCCCCTCTCTCCCTGACGACCTGCACTACCACCACTGCCTGTCTACCCCCCCCCCTCTCCCTGACGACCTGCACTACCACCACTGCCTGTCTACCCCCCCCCCCCATCTCTCCCTGACCACCTGCACTACCACCACTACCTGTCTACCCCCCCCTCTCCCTGACTATCTGCACTACCACCACTACCTGTCTACCCCCCCCCCTCTCCCTGACCACCTGCACTACCACCACTACCTGTCTATCCCCCCCCTCTCCCTGACCACCTGCACTACCACCGCTACCTGTCTACCCCCCCCTCTCTTCCTGACTACCTGCACTACCACCACTACCTGTCTACCCCCCCCCCTCTCCCTGACCACCTGCACTACCACCACTACCTGTCTACCCCCCCTCTCCCTGACGACCTGCACTACCACAACTACCTGTCTACCCCCCCCTCTCTCCCTGACGACCTGCACTACCACCACTACCTGTCTACCCCCCCCTCTCCCTGACCACCTGCACTACCACCACTACCTGTCTACCCCCCCCTCTCTCCCTGACCACCTGCACTACCACCACTGCCTGTCTACCCCCCTCTCTCCCTGACGACCTGCACTACCACCACTGCCTGTCTACCCCCCCCCTCTCTCCCTGACGACCTGCACTACCACCACTACCTGTCTACCCCCCCCTCTCCCTGACCACCTGCACTACCACCACTACCTGTCTACCCCCCCCTCTCTCCCTGACCACCTGCACTAATACCACTGCCTGTCTACCCCCCCCCCTCTCCCTGACGACCTGCACTACCACCACTGCCTGTCTACCCCCCCCTCTCCCTGACGACCTGCACTACCACCACTGCCTGTCTACCCCCCTCCCCTCTCTCCCTGACGACCTGCACTACCACCACTGCCTGTCTACCCCCCCCCCCCCTCTCCCTGACGACCTGCACTACCACCACTGCCTGTCTACCCCCCCCCCCTCTCCCTGACCACCTGCACTACCACCACTACCTGTCTACCCCCCCCCTCTCCCTGACGACCTGCACTACCACCACTGCCTGTCTACCCCCCCCCTCTCCCTGACGACCTGCACTACCACCACTGCCTGTCTACCCCCCTCCCCTCTCTCCCTGACCACCTGCACTACCACCACTGCCTGTCTAACCCCCCCCCCATCTCTCCCTGACCACCTGCACTACCACCACTACCTGTCTACCCCCCCCTCTCCCTGACTATCTGCACTACCACCACTACCTGTCTACCCCCCCCCCCTCTCCCTGACCACCTGCACTACCACCACTACCTGTCTATCCCCCCCCCCCTCTCCCTGACCACCAGCACTACCACCGCTACCTGTCTATCCTCCCCCCTCTCTTCCTGACTACCTGCACTACCACCACTACCTGTCTACCCCCCCCCCTCTCCCTGACCACCTGCACTACCACCACTACCTGTCTACCCCCCCCTCTCCCTGACGACCTGCACTACCACCACTACCTGTCTACCCCCCCCCCCTCTCTCCCTGACTACCTGCACTACCACTACCTGTCTACCCCCCCCCCTCTCCCTGACTACCTGCACTACCACCACTGCCTCTGTACCCCCCCCCCTCTCCCTGACCACCTGCACTACCACCACTGCCTGTCGACCCCCCCCTCTCCCTGACTACCTGCACTACCACCACTGCCTGTCTACCCCCCCCTCTCTCTCCCTGACTACCTGCACTACCACCACTGCCTCTGTACCCCCCCCCTCTCCCTGACCACCTGCACTACCACCACTGCCTGTCTACCCCCCCCCTCTCTCCCTGACTACCTGCACTACCACCACTGCCTGTCTACCCCCCCCTCTCTCTCCCTGACTACCTGCACTACCACCACTACCTGTCTACCCCCCCCTCTCCCTGATTACCTGCACTACCACCACTACCTGTCTACCCCCCCTCTCCCTGACTACCTGCACTACCACCACTCCCTGTCTACCCACCCCCCCCCTCTCTCACTGACCACCTGCACTACCACCACTGCCTGTCTACCCCCCCCTCTCCCTGACCACCTGCACTACCACCACTACCTGTCTACCCCCCCTCTCTCCCTGACCACCTGCACTACCACCACTGCCTGTCTAACCCCCCCCTCTCCCTGACCACCTGCACTACTACCACTACCTGTCTACCCCCCCCCCATCTCTCCCTGACCACCTGCACTACTACCACTACCTGTCTACCCCCCCCCCCATCTCTCCCTGACCACCTGCACTACCACCACTACCTGTCTACCCCCCCCCATCTCTCCCTGACCACCTGCACTACTACCACTACCTGTCTACCCCCCCCCCCATCTCTCCCTGACCACCTGCACTACTACCACTACCTGTCTACCCCCCCCCCCATCTCTCCCTGACCACCTGCACTACTACCACTACCTGTCTACCCCCCCCCCCCCATCTCTCCCTGACCACCTGCACTACTACCACTACCTGTCTACCCCCCCCCCCCATCTCTCCCTGACCACCTGCACTACTACCACTACCTGTCTACCCCCCCCCCCATCTCTCCCTGACCACCTGCACTACTACCACTACCTGTCTACCCCCCCCCCCCCATCTCTCCCTGACCACCTGCACTACTACCACTACCTGTCTACCCCCCCCCCCCCATCTCTCCCTGACCACCTGCACTACTACCACTACCTGTCTACCCCCCCCCCCATCTCTCCCTGACCACCTGCACTACCACCACTACCTGTCTACCCCCCCCTCTCCCTGACCACCTGCACTACCACCACTACCTGTCTACCCCCCCCCCATCTCTCCCTGACCACCTGCACTACTACCACTACCTGTCTACCCCCCCCCCCATCTCTCCCTGACCACCTGCACTACTACCACTACCTGTCTACCCCCCCCCATCTCTCCCTGACCACCTGCACTACTACCACTACCTGTCTACCCCCCCCCCCATCTCTCCCTGACCACCTGCACTACTACCTGTCTACCCCCCCCCCCATCTCTCCCTGACCACCTGCACTACTACCACTACCTGTCTACCCCCCCCCCCATCTCTCCCTGACCACCTGCACTACTACCACTACCTGTCTACCCCCCCCCCATCTCTCCCTGACCACCTGCACTACCACCACTACCTGTCTACCCCCCCCTCTCCCTGACCACCTGCACTACTACCACTACCTGTCTACCCCCCCCCCCCCATCTCTCCCTGACCACCTGCACTACTACCACTACCTGTCTACCCCCCCCCCCATCTCTCCCTGACCACCTGCACTACTACCACTACCTGTCTACCCCCCCCCCATCTCTCCCTGACCACCTGCACTACTACCACTACCTGTCTACCCCTCCCCCCCTATCTCTCCCTGACCACCTGCACTACCACACTTCACTGGTGGTTGTGTTGAGGGAAGACATAACAAGTACAGGGAGACAGAGTGAGGTAGATACAGACATAAAACATGACAGACAGACATGATAACGAAACATAACATAAGAGTGAGAGAACCACAAGGAAAAAATACTGTGTTGATAACTCAACTATCACAGCGTCCCTTTGATGCCTATTGACCACATCAATGACCACAACACAGGTTAATAACCACCCTGGGCCCCCTGGTTATTATAACCAGGGGCCCAGGGGACTATTATAACCCCTATTATTAACCCTGGAATTTCTAGTTTAGAATTGCCACATCTTCGCCTGGTAACGGCCCCGCGTTCCTTAACTAGGTACTTATCGAGGGGCGGTAGCCAGCTACTGCGGTTATTAATTAATTAATTACCACTAATTATTGACAAATGTTGTCACATCTCTGCGCGAGGAGTTGGAGCGTTCACACCAGAGGGTTTCTGGCAAGATAACCATTCTCGATGGGAAGATAGCACAGCAATATAACTCACTTAAGTGTATCTCTCCTCTCACTCACGCAAGCACTTACTCACACACACACACACACACACACACACACACACACACGCCCGCTCTCTCCCTCACCCGCTCTCTCCCTCACCCTCTCTCTCCCTCCATCTCCTCTCCCCCCTCCCCTTCTACTTTCTTCTCACTTCAGTGGAAGGGTTGGATCCCCCCCCACCCACCCATTTATCTCTCCCTTTATCACTCCCTTTCTCTCTCTCTCTTCCTCTCTCTCTCTCTCCCTCCCCCATCCCAACAGGGTCAAGTATGGCAACCAGAGGTACCAGGGGAACAGGAAAGAGCCAAGGTGACGAGATGAAGGAAATGTTCGCCCAGTTTCTGGAGGACATCAAGAGTGAGATGCAAGAAATGATGCAGGAAATGAAGAACGAAATAAGCAACCTGAAAAGAGAGCTGACAGCAGCAAAGGAGGAGATTAGAGCCCTCAAAGAGAATGGTATCGAGGCTGAGAATCAGAAAACCACCCAGGGAGAAGGTGGCAATAGATTTTTGGATAAGAATGCCACAATAAAAGCAACATTTGCGGAAATACTAAAAAAAAATAACTGAAGTAATGACTGCAGTGATGGAGGTGGCCATGAAAGCAGCCACCTCGCAGGAGGCGGCACACTCCACTAGCCAACTGCTGGAAAGGAACAGATCAGTGGTTGCTGTGGGTATTAAAGAGCAGGAAGGATCTAATAGGACAGAGTGGAATGACAAGGACAAAGCAGCAGTGAATGAAGTACTAAAGGCACTAGACATGGAAGGGACTGAGAATAGCATTGAGAAGGTTTTCAGGCTAGGCTGGTACAACAAAGACCGAGACCGAATGATAAAGATAGTGTTTGCAAACGAGAACACAAAGGAGAAGATCCTATCAAGGAAGAGCTCCCTGAAAAACGTGGGAAAATTCAAAAATGTATTCCTCCAGAGAGACATGACAAGGGAGGAGAGAGCCGTGGCAGCAGAAGCAAGGAAGAGGCGCAGGGCGAGAGGGGAAAACCAGGAAGTCACAGCTCCCAACACAACACCCCCAGAGGCGAGGGGGGAACCCACAACCAGCTACCCAGTAACACCAGATGGGAGGACAACCCCGCCTCCCTCCTCTGCATAGAAAACCCCCCTACCCCAAACCCTCCCTGCCCCCACTCAAATGTTCAGCCAAATTTCCCTCCCCCCACACCCAATCCCCACCCTTCTACCCCTCCCCTCCTCCCGAGTCCTCCCTCCCCCCCTTTCCTTCCCGTCCTTCCTCCCCTTTCACCCCATACCCTCCCTGTCCCTCCCCCTTCACTGGATCCCCCGCCCCTCATCCCAGTATCCTCTGAGACCCTGTTATCCACCTCACAGGTCCTCACACCCATGGAACAGCCTCTCCCACCAGCAGAACACTCACCAAGGAGGCGATTTGAGAAGGGACAGAAGAAAGTGAGCCTCAAAGCGATGTACACTAACACAGATGGAATTACAAATAAAGCAAATGAGCTTGGAGAACTGGTACTAGAGGAAAACCCAGACATAATAGCCCTCACAGAAACAAAGATCACGAAAACGATAACAAATGCAGTGTTCCCACAGGACTATTATGTTATGAGGAAAGAGAGGGAAGGAAGAGGTGGGGGTGGTGTAGCTCTGCTGGTAAGAAAAGGCTGGGATTTTGAGGAGATGGATATTCAGGGCTGTGAATGTTTCAGTGACTACATAGCAGGTACTGTAACAAATGGAGGGAAAAAAATTATAGTCGCAGTCATATATAATCCACCACAAAATGACAAGACCTAGACAGGAATATGATAGAAACAACATGGCCACCATTAACATAATAGAAAGAGCAGCTTCTGTGGCTAGCAGGAATGGATCTGGACTACTAATTATGGGAGACTTCAACCATGGGAAGATAGATTGGAAGAACAGAGACCCGCATGGAGGACCAGAAACATGGAGAGCCAAGCTGCTGGACGTGGCAACAAGAAACTTTCTAAGCCAGCACACCAAAGAACCAACAAGAATGAGAGGAGAAGATGAACCAGCAATGCTTGATTTGATATTTACCCTAAATGAATGGGATATAAGGGAAGTTAAGATGGAAGCGCCCTTGGGAATGAGTGACCACAGTGTATTGAACTTTGAGTACCTGGTAGAGCTAGGACTTCTCCCCCCCCCCCAAAAAGAACTAGGAATCAAAAGGCTGGCATACCGAAAGGGGAATTATGAACAGATGAGAAGTTTCCTAAGTGAAATACCTTGGGACACAGACCTCAGAGACAAGTCTGTACAGTGTATGATGGACTATGTTACCCAAAAGTGTCAGGAGGCAGTAAACAGGTTCATCCCGGCCCAAAGGGAAAAATCCGAGAAGCAACAGAAGAATCCATGGTATAATAGGGCATGTATGGAAGCGAAGAAACTGAACAAAAAGGCGTGGAGGAACTTCCGGAATAACAGAACACCAGAAAGCAGAGAGAGATACCAGAGAACCAGGAATGAGTACGTCAGGGTGAGAAGAGAAGCAGAGAAAAATTTTGAAAATGATATAGCAAACAAAGCCAAGACCGAACCAAAGCAACTCCACAGTCACATCAGAAGGAAAACAACAGTGAAAGAACAGGTATTGAAACTTAGAACAGGCGAGGACAGGTATACAGAGAATGACAGAGGTGTGTGAGGAACTCAACAAGAGGTTCCAGGAGGTCTTCACAATAGAACAGGGTGAGGTCACTGTGCTAGGAGAAAGGGAGGTAAACCAGGCGGCCTTGGAGGAGTTCGAAATTACGAGAGAGGAGGTCAAGAGACACCTGCTGGATCTGGATGTTAGAAAGGCTGTTGGTCCAGATGGGATCTCACCATGGGTACTGAAAGAGTATGCAGAGGCACTTTGCTTGCCACTCTCCATAGTGTATAGTAAGTCACTAGAGACGGGAGACCTACCAGAAATATGGAAGACGGCGAATGTGGTCCCAATATACAAAAAGGGCGACAGACAAGAGGCACTGAACTACAGGCCAGTGTCCTTGACTTGTATACCATGCAAGGTGATGGAGAAGATCGTGAGAAAAAACCTGGTAACACATCTGAAGAGAAGGGACTTCGTGACACATCGCCAACATGGGTTCAGGGAGGGTAAATCTTGCCTTACAGGCTTGATAGAATTCTACGATCAGGTGACACAGATTAAGCAAGAAAGAGAGGGCTGGGCGGACTGCATTTTCTTGGATTGTCGGAAAGCCTTTGACACAGTACCGCATAAGAGGCTGGTACATAAGCTGGAGAGACAGGCAGGTGTAGCTGGTAAGGTGCTCCAGTGGATAAGGGAGTATCTAAGCAATAGGAAGCAGAGAGTTACGGTAAGGGGTGAGACCTCCGATTGGCGTGAAGTCACCAGTGGAGTCCCACAGGGCTCTGTACTCGGTCCTATCTTGTTTCTGATATATGTAAATGATCTCCCGGAGGGTATCGATTCATTTCTCTCAATGTTTGCGGACGATGCTAAAATTATGAGAAGGATTAAAACAGAGGAGGACTGTTTGAGGCTTCAAGAAGACCTAGACAAGCTGAAGGAATGGTCGAACAAATGGTTGTTAGAGTTTAACCCAACCAAATGTAATGTAATGAAGATAGGTGTAGGGAGCAGGAGGCCAGATACAAGGTATCATCTAGGAGAGGAAATTCTTCAGGAGTCAGAGAAGGAAAAAGACTTGGGGGTTGATATCACGCCAGACCTGTCTCCTGCAGCACATATCAAGCGGATAACATCAGCGGCATATGCCAGGCTGGCCAACATACGAACGGCATTCAGAAACTTGTGTAAAGAATCATTCAGAACTTTGTATACCACATATGTCAGGCCAATCCTGGAGTATGCAGCCCCAGCATGGAGTCCATATCTAGTCAAGGATAAGACTAAACTGGAAAAGGTTCAAAGGTTTGCCACCAGACTAGTACCCGAGCTGAGAGGTATGAGCTACGAGGAGAGACTACGGGAATTAAACCTCACTTCGCTGGAAGACAGAAGAGTTAGGGGGGACATGATCACCACATTCAAGATTCTGAAGGGAATTGATAGGGTATATAAAGACAGTCTATTTAACACAAGGGGAACACGCACAAGGTGACACAGGTGGAAACTGAGTGCCCAAATGAGCCACAGAGATATTAGAAAGAACTTTTTTAGTGTCAGAGTGGTTGACAAATGGAATGCATTAGGGGGTGATGTGGGAGGCTGACTCCATACACAGTTTCAAGTGTAGATATGACAGAGCCCGATAGGCTCAGGAATCTGTACACCTGTTGATTGACGGTTGAGAGGCGGGACCAAAGAGCCAGAGCTCAACCCCCGCAAACACAACTAGGTGAGTACACACACACACACACACACACATTGAGACCGAGTGATAAAGGTGGTATTCAGGAGCGAGAGAACAAAAGAGGACTTGTTAACAAGGAAGAGAGGACTAGCAAAAGTACCGAAGTTCAAAAAAGTATTCCTGCAGAGGGATATGACAAGGGATGAGAAAATGAGGGCAGCAGCCGTGAGGAGGGAGCGCAGGGAGAAAGAAAGGAATCAGGGAGCCACAACCCCGAGCCCTATAATCCCAAAAGTGAGTGGGGAACCCTCCACAATCAGTTCAACAGACACAGTGAGAGAAGCGCCAGCCCCACCCTCCACCCAATAGACATCCTATGTACCCCAACCCCTGCCATTCCCCCACAAGGTGCCCACCTATGGCACCCTCCCCCATCCCCCCTCCTCAGGATCTTCCTTCTCCCCTATCAACCCCCAGCCCTCCCTTCTCCCCCTCCCCCAAGCCCTCCATTCTTCCCCCCCTAAACCCTCCAATATCCCCCCCTAGGACCTCCCTTCTCCCCCACTCCCCTAAGCACTCCCATCTTCCTCATTCCCCCATCCTTCCCCCCCCCAAGCCCTCCATCCTCTTCTGCCCCCCTTCCCCCCAAGCCTCCCCTTCTCCCACACTCCCCCAAGCCTCCCCCTCTCAAAGCCTCCCCCTCCTCCCCACCCCCAAGCCCTCTTTTCTCCCCAACCCCTCCCTCCTCCACTACCCTCTCCTTACCAGATCCTCCCAGCCCCCACACACCCCAGATCCCCCAGGTCTCCCTTCATAGGCCCTCCCATCCAGGACCCTCCCTGTTTCCCTGTTTCAGGGGGAACCAATAGAAACTGAGAAAGGACAGAAAAGAGTCAATTTCAGGGTGATGTACTCGAACATAGATGGGATTACAAGCAAGGCAAGTGAACTAAGGGAAAGAGCACAAGAAGTGAACCCAGATGTAATCAGACTCACAGAAACAAAAATTTCAGGAATTATAATGAATGCGATGTTTCCCCAGGACTACACTGTAATAAAGAAAGAGACGGAAGGTAGGGGTAGGAGGTGGAGTGTCCCTATTAATGAGAAAGGAATGGAGTTTCAAGGAGATGGTTATCCTGGGCTGCGAGGGATTCAGACTACATAACAGGCACCATGACAATGGGAGGACCAAGAGTAGTAGTAGCAGTGATATATAACCCTCCACCAAACGACAGAAGACCAAGGCAAGAGTATGACAACAACAACATGGCAGTTAACACTATAATTGAGAGGGCAGCCTCTGCTGCCTGTAGAAATAGATCCCATCTGCTCATCATGAGGGACTTCAATCATGGAAGGATAGACTGTGAGAACAAGGAACCGCATGGAGGCGAGGATACATGGATAGCCAAACTATTGGAGGTGGGGACAAGAAACACTTTAAGCCAGCATGTCAGGGAACCCACAAGGATGAGAGGAAACGATGAACCAGTGAGACTCGACCTAGTCTTCACTCTGAACGACTTCGACATAAGGGAAATCGGTTTCGAGGCCCCAGTAGGAATGAGCGACCACAGGGTACTGGCGTTTGAGTATCTGGTTGAAGAAGAGTTATTGAACTCGAGGAGGGGTACTGAAAATAAAAAGACTGGCATTCCGAAAGGGAAACTTTAAGGAAATAAGAACAGATATAAAAGAGGGAAACAGAGCTCTGGGAAAAGACGGCCCGGGGGAAAGACGGCCCAGACATGATGGACTACATCACGCAGAAGTGTAAGGAAGCAGCAAACAAGTTTGTCCCAGTATAAAAGGAAAATGAAATGAAGATGAGAAACCCATGGTTTAATCAGAGATGTAGGCTAGCTAAGCAGCAAAGTGAAAGTGTGTGGAGAAACTATAGGAATAACAGGACACTTGAGAGCAGAGGAAGATACCAGAATGCCAGGAACGCATACCTCAGGTTGAGAAGAGAGGCAGAAGGGCAATACGAAAATGACATCGTAAGCAAGACAAGGACTCAACCTAAATTTCTTAATGAAATTAAGGATAGGGGCAGACGCATTCACCACAAATGACAAGAAATTGTGCGAGGAACTAAATAAGAAATTCCAGGAGGTCTTCACTTTAGAGCAAGGAGAAGTTCCAGAGATAAGATAGGGAATAGTAAACCAGGAACTTACTCACACACACAGTGTGTGTGGATAAGGGAATACCTAAGCAATAGGAAGCAGAGAGTTATAGTGAGGGTGAGACCTCAGATTGGTGTGAAGTCACCAGTGGAGTCCCACAGGGCTCTGTACTTGGTCCTATCCTGTTTCTGATATACGTAAATGATCTCACGGAGGGCATAAACTCATTCCTCTCAATGTTTGCTGACAATGCTAAAATTATGAGAAGGATTAAGACAGGAGGACTGCGTGAGGTTTCAAGAAAACCTAGACAAACTGAAGGAATGGTCGAACAAATGGTTGTTAGTTTAACCCAAGCAAATGTAATGTAATGAAGATAGGTGTAGGGAGCAGGAGGCCAGATACAAGGTATCATTTGGGAGATGAAATTCTTCAAGAGTCAGAGAGAGAGAGAGAGAGAGACCTGGGGGTTGATATCACGCCAGACCTGTCCAGAAGCCCATATCAAGAAGATAACATCAGCAGCATATGCCAGGATGTCCAACATAAGAACGGCATTTAGAAACTTTTATCAGGAATCATTCAGAACTTTGTAAACGACCTATGTCAGACCAATCCTGGAGTATGCAGCCCCAGCATGGAGTCCATATCTAGTTAAGCATAAGACTAAACTGGAGAAGGTTCAAAGGTTTTGCCACCAGACTAGTACCCGGGCTGAGAGGTATGAGCTACTAGGAGAGACTACGGGAATTAAACCTCATGTCGCTGCAAGACAGAAGAGTTAGAGGGGATATGATCACCACATACAAGATTCTCAAAGGATTTGATAGGGTAGATAAAGACATGCTCTTTAACACTAGGGGACACAGGTGGAAATTGAGTGCCCAAATGAGCCACCGAGAAAATTAGAAAATTAGAAAAAAACATTTTTAGTGTCAGAGTGGTTGACAAATGGAATGCATTAGGCAGTGATGCGGTGGAGGCTGACTCCATCCATAGTTTCAAGTGGAGATATGATAGAGCCCAATAGGCTCAGGAACCTGTACATCAGTTGATTGACGGTTGAGAGGCGGGACCAAAGAGCCAAAGCTCAACCCCTGCAAGCACAACTAGGTAAGTACACACCACGCCTCTCAAACAATATATAAGAGGCACTGTGGGGCGGCCCGCGTGGCCCACACATCACTTGGCCCGCACATGGCCCTCATTGGCCCACATTTAACACTGTTAATGACCCTACCCACTAGTTACAATTCGCGCTATGAACACCGCCCTTTACGTTGGGTCTACAATAATTAACGACACTGTTTTTCTTAGACCACTCTTCTTGCCACGATTGGTAATGAATACAAACAAAAAAATATGCGCCACGATGGCCTGTACATGACTTACTCCAGTGAGCTCGTCCACCTGATCCTATCCCCTCTCTCTGACTAACTCACTCTCTCTAACCACAACCATTAAGCACAATCACTATCATGGTAACAGTGATACTGATCTACACATTGTCAACAATTTTACCTCAAAATTAAACTGTTAACATTCTTCCGTGTAATTTTAAGGGCCCAAAAGCCATCGCTGCCAATCTTGAGGTTATCTTGAGATGATTTCGGGGCTTTAGTGTCCCCGCGGCCCGGTCCTCGACCAGGCCTCCACCCCCAGGAAGCAGCCCGTGACAGCTGACTAACTCCCAGGTACCTATTTACTGCTAGGTAACAGGGGCATTTAGGGTGAAAGAAACTTTGCCCATTTGATTCTGCCTCGTGCGGGAATCGAACCCGCGCCACAGAATTAAGAGTCCTGCGCGCTACCCACCGAGGCTACGAGGCCAAAGACGGTGGCAGTTTCTGGAAGCTGTACTTATAAGAAGGTAAGGGAATTATCAGGAGAAACCGCCAAGCTAATACGACTATATGGTATTTGAAGGGTTCAGGATAAGGATTTGGGATGGGACGGGGGGAAGGAATGGTGCCCAACCACTTGGACGGTCGGGGATTGAACGCCGCCCTGCATGAAGCAAGACCGCTGCTCTACCGTCCAACACAAGTGGTAGGAACTATACTTATACGAGAAAAACTACCCACCTTAAACATAGAGAATAAAGACTTCGTTTCCTTACCAACACTCAGACCGAGACCTCACCAAACATGACTGAATAACGGCGTCTCTCCCGAGGTCTTCACACCCACCAGTGTGTTACCTAGTGCTTTACCAGTGTCTAAATGGCCCTTACCTTACCTTTCCCTGTGTTAATTGGTTTTACCCCCCTTACCCTATGCTTGCCTGCCCCTTCCCCATCCCACAAACTACCGACACCCGCATGTGTATTTAACCAAAAAGTGTAAATCTTGTATTCATTCTTTACCTACAGATCTTCCAGAGAGGAAAACACATTGAATACTAAAGTAAATCTTTTAATACTTACCCGTTTCACTTGCCATGAATGGTAACTTTTGGTAAGAATCACAGAGCGCTTACACTGTATCATCAACAACTCCAGCAATGAGGTCATGTTTAACATTTTTCAGCACGAAAATTAACACGTGATGAAAAATATGACAGTCAGACCACGAAGGAAGAATTGAAACAGGAATTTTCACAAGTACTTTCGTATTTAATAATACATCTTCAGAAGGGTATTCTGAAGATGTATTATTAAATATGAAAGTACTTAAGGAAATTTCCTGTTTCAATTCTTCGTTCGTGGTCGAACTATATATATATATGTAATATATATATATATATATATATATATATATATATATATATATATATATATATATATATATATATATATATATATATATTACATTTTCAAAGACTTCACAAATACACAACTGATTAGAACTTGCGTTTCCCTGATTTTATATCTACATTTGAGTGAGGTGGGAAGGGTGATGTGGCATTACATTTGAGTAAGGTGGGAAGGATGATGTGGCATTAGAGGATATTAATAGGGTATTAAAAGTATCAACACAAGACAGAACACGAAACAATGGATATTGAATAGAAGTGTTTGTAGAAAGCCTATTGGTCCATATTTCTTGATGCTTCTATATTGGAGCGGAGTCTTGAGGTGGGTAGAATATAGTTGTGCAATAATTGGCTGTTGATTGCTGGTGTTGACTTCTTGATGTGTAGTGCCTCGCAAACGTCGAGCCGCCTGCTATCGCTGTATCTATCGATGATTTCTGTGTTGTTTACTAGGATTTCTCTGGCGATGGTTTGGTTATGGGAAGAGATTATATGTTCCTTAATGGAGCCCTGTTGTTTATGCATCGTTAAACGCCTAGAAAGAGATGTTGTTGTCTTGCCTATATACTGGGTTTTTTGGAGCTTACAGTCCCCATAAGCTGTAAGCTCCAAAACAGCTTTTGGGGACTGTAAGCTCCAAAAAACCCAGTATATAGGCAAGACAACAACATCTCTTTCTAGGCGTTTAACGATGCATAAACAACAGGGCTCCATTAAGGAACATATAATCTCTTCCCATAACCAAACCATCGCCAGAGAAATCCTAGTAAACAACACAGAAATCATCGATAGATACAGCGATAGCAGGCGGCTCGACGTTTGCGAGGCACTACACATCAAGAAGTCAACACCAGCAATCAACAGCCAATTATTGCACAACTATATTCTACCCACCTCAAGACTCCGCTCCAATATAGAAGCATCAAGAAATATGGACCAATAGGCTTTCTACAAACACTTCTATTCAATATCCATTGTTTCGTGTTCTGTCTTGTGTTGATACTTTTAATACCCTATTAATATCCTCTAATGCCACATCATCCTTCCCACCTTACTCAAATGTAATGCCACATCACCCTTCCCACCTCACTCAAATGTAGATATATATATATATATATATATATATATATATATATATATATATATATATATATACATACACATACATATATATATATATACATACACATACATATATATATATATATATATATATATGTGTGTGTGTGTGTGTGTGTGTGTGTGTGTGTGTGTGTGTGTGTGTGTGTGTGTGTGTGTGTGTGAGTGTGTGTGTGTGTGTGTGTGTGTGTGTGTGTGTGTGTGTGTGAAAGCTTTTGAAGGCGCACAAGACATATATGTGATACAACATTAGGTTATTTAGATGCCATAGGCCTAGCTACTGAAAGTGGTGAGTCTAGGATGCAACGGTGATACTAGTAGTGGTGATGGTGATGATGTTCATCGTTGCGATTGTGATTCTGTTTGTGGTGGTCATAATGATGGTGATAGTGGAGGTGGTGATAGTGGTGATGGTGGTGGTAGTAGCTGACAGTGGTGACGCGGCTAATAAACAGGAAGACATAGTAGGGGGGCTCACCGTGAGGGAGTGGTGATGGTGATAGTGGTGATGGTGATGGGGGTGTGAGTGATGGTGATGGGGGTGATAGTGATGGGGGTGACAAACAGGAAGACACAGTAGGGGGCTCACCGTGAGGTAGTGAGCAGTAGCCTTGCTCCGGGTTGTGTTCTGAGGACCAAAACAGACCAAAATTAGACGCCACACGCACACATCTCTCCCACAAATATTACACTCAATACATACACCTACAATACATTAATGGCATGTGACTAATACACAAATGTGTATTAACATGTTTGTGAATGCAAGAATATACTCTACAATGTGTGTTATATATATGTAAACCTTTTTCAATGATTGCATCTCTTTTCAGAAGCCGAAGCCTAATAATAATAATAACACACAGAACATACATTGTTGTGGCGTCCCGCATCAAGGGATTGTGAAAATTAGAAAAAGATTTAAGGAAATTTCACAGAATCGGTTCCACGGATGAGGCCTGACGGCTGAGTGGACAACGCTCGGGTTTCGTAGTCATAGGGTCCGGGGATTGATCCCCGGCGGAGACGGAAACAAATAGAGGTTCTTTTACCCTGATGCCCCCTGTTCACCTAGCCGTAAATAGGTACCTGGGAGTTAGACAGCTGCTACGGGCTGCTCCCTGGGTGTATGCATATGTGTGTAAAAAAAAAACTAAACACACAACTAGGTGAGTACAGACAAAGCAACTCGAGAATTTGTGAACAAACTTAAACGAGGTGGTTCAGTACAAAGTGGGATTCATCTTACAGTACACACCTTACATCTTACACACCTTACAGTACACACCTTACATCTTACACACCTTACAGTACACACCTTACATCTTACACACCTTACAGTACACACCTTACATCTTACACACCTTACAGTACACACCTTACATCTTACACACCTTACAGTACACACCTTACACCTTACAGTACACACCTTACACCTTACAGTACACACCTTACACCTTACAGTACACACCTTACACCTTACAGTACACACCTTACACACCTTACATCTTACACACCTTACACACCTTACAGTACACACCTTACATCTTACACATCTTACAGTACACACCTTACATCTTACAGTACACACCTTACATCTTACACATGTTACAGTACACACCTTACATCTTACACATCTTACAGTACACACCTTACATCTTACAGTACACACCTTACACATGTTACAGTACACACCTTACATCTTACACACCTTACACATGTTACAGTACACACCTTACACCTTACATCTTACAGTACACACCTTACATCTTACAGTACACACCTTACACATGTTACAGTACACACCTGTAAGATAGGAAGTATACTGGGATTGACACACAACACATGTTCAAAGTTCACAATAAATATTTTACTTATGATTTATATATCTGTTTTTGCATCGAAATTAGGTAATAACATCGTAATAACATGATAAAGTTATGTACGTTTTTAATAGATTCGTTCGATTTCATAGAAATATATAATTCTGGAACACCCTATATATAAATGCAAATGTATATGGGCAAGTAATATTGGAATAGCAATGGGAATAGTAATATTATTAATAGTAATATTCCAAAATTGGAATAGTAATATTGGAATAGCAATATTGGGCAAGTTTATATATATATATATATATATATATATATATATATATATATATATATATATATATATATATATATATATATACACATACATACAGTACACACCTTATATATATATTTTATATATATATGTCGTACCTAGTAGCCAGAACGCACTTCTCAGCCTACTATGCAAGACCCGATTTGCCTAATAAGCCAAGTTTTCCTGAATTAATATATTTTCTGTAATTTTGTTCTTATGAAATGATAAAGCTACCCATTTCATGATGTATGAGGTCAATTTTTTTTATTGGAGTTAAAATTAACGTAGATATATGGCCGAACCTAACCAACCCTAACCTAACCTATCTTTATAAGTTAGGTTAGGTAACCGAAAAAGTTAGGTTAGGTTAGGTAGTCGAAAAACAATTCACGAAAACATGGCTTATTAGGCAAATAGGGCCTTGCATAGTAGGCTGAGAAGTGCGTTCTGGCTACTAGGTACGACATTGTATATATATATATATATATATATATATATATATATATATATATATATACATATATATATATATATTATATATATATATATATATATGTTGTACCAAGTAGCCAGAACGTCGTACTCGGCCTACTATGCAAGGCCCGATTTGCCTAATATGCCAAGTTTTCCTGAATTCATATTTTTTTAAATATTTTTTTCTTATGAAATGATAAAGCTACCCATTTCATTATGTACGAGTTAATTTTTTAAAATTTGAGTTAAAACTAACGTAGATTTTTTTTTTTTTTGAGATATATAAAGGAGTTGTTACATTCTTGTAGAGCCACTAGTACGCGTAGCGTTTCGGGCAGGTCCCTGGAATACGATCCCCGCCGCGAAGAATCGTTGTTACAACCAAGTACTCATTTTACTGTTGAGTTAAACAGATTTACGCCCAGTAAATCCTCCCCGGCCAGGATAGGAACCCATGACAAAGCGCTCGCGGAACACCAGGCGAGTGTCTGACCACTGCACCACGGGGACTAAAGATAGATATATGACCGAACCTAACCAACCCTACCTAACCTAACCTAACCTATCTTACCCTAACCTAAACTAACACAATTAAGTCAATAATATATGTTATTAATAAAATATAATAATAATTCAAATAAACTAATTGGAAACAATTTATTGAAAATATAGAAAATCACTCGGCCTATCAGGCAAATCGGGCCTTGCATAGTAGGCCGAGTAGTGTGTTCTGGCCACTAGGTACGACATATATATTTATATATATGAACAAAGTAATAAAATCAAGGCAGAGGTGTGAGAAGGAGCGCAGTATCTCATGACCACAGGAACGACGCAGAAGGTAATTACTGGCCCCAAACTACTGAACACTGGATCTATTATTTTATTTACAACCAGCACCACACAATTATCTTGGCTATATCGACCACACAAATGGCTAAGAAACGGGGATAATGAAGGTCAAGGAGGCAAGGTTCACACAGCACATTATACCTCCCTCACCAAAGGTGTTCTGGCATAATATAGCACAAAGGTGCACATGAGAAATGACACTATATCAATGAGATATATGATATATAACGTGACTATATAGATGACAATGACGTGAGCGGTGGGTGGCGGCGCCTCACAGCGCCTAGGGGTTGTCTCAGTGTTAAGACAGGCGGACACTTCCATCAGTGGTGTTCCACGAGGTGTAGTACACCAGTTAACTGTATGTGGAATAGTGAAGATGGCCACAGGTGTATAATGACATATGGCCACAGGTGCATAATGATATATGGCTACAGGTGTATAATGATATATGGCCACAGGTGCATAATGATATATGGCCACAGGTGCATAATGATATATGGCTACAGGTGTATAATGATATATGGCCACAGGTGCATAATGATATATGGCCACAGGTGCATAATGATATATGGCTACAGGTGTATAATGATATATGACTACAGGTGTATAATGATATATGGCTACAGGTGTATAATGATAGATGGCTACAGGTGTATAATGATAGATGGCTACAGGTGTATAATGATAGATGGCTACAGGTGTATAATGATAGATGGCTACAGGTGTATAATAGATGGCTACAGGTGTATAATGATAGATGGCTACAGGTGTATAATGATAGATGGCTACAGGTGTATAATGATAGATGGCTACAGGTGTATAATGATAGATGGCTACAGGTGTATAATGATAGATGGCTACAGGTGTATAATGATAGATGGCTACAGGTGTATAATGATAGATGGCTACAGGTGTATAATGATAGATGGCTACAGGTGTATAATGATAGATGGCTACAGGTGTATAATGATAGATGGCTACAGGTGTACAATAGATGGCTACAGGTGTACAATAGATGGCTACAGGTGTATAATGATAGATGGCTACAGGTGTATAATGATAGATGGCTACAGGTGTATAATGATAGATGGCTACAGGTGTATAATGATAGATGGCTACAGGTGTATAATGATAGATGGCTACAGGTGTATAATGATAGATGGCTACAGGTGTATAATGATAGATGGCTACAGGTGTATAATGATAGATGGCTACAGGTGTATAATGATAGATGGCTACAGGTGTATAATGATAGATGGCTACAGGTGTATAATAATAGATGGCTACAGGTGTATAATGATAGATGGCTACAGGTGTATAATGATAGATGGCTACAGGTGTATAATGATAGATGGCTACAGGTGTATAATAGATAGCTACAGGTAGATAATGATATTTGGTTACAGGTGTATAATGATAGATGGCTACAGATATAAGAATAGATGGCTACAGATGGTATAAGAATAGATGGCTACAGATGTTATAAGAATAGATGGCTACAGATATAAGAATAGATGGCTACAGATGGTATAAGAATAGATGGCTACAGATATAAGAATAGATGGCTACAGATATAAGAATAGATGGCTACAGATGTTATAAGAATAGATGGCTACAGATGGTATAAGAATAGATGGCTACAGATGGTATAAGAATAGATGGCTACAGATGGTATAAGAATAGATGGCTACAGATGTTACAAGGATTCTTACCCTCATGGTGGGTAGAGTAAATAGTTCCTAGGCACGGCACGGAACTATTCACTCTACCCACCATGAGAGCAAGAACAAGACCGGAACATAACGATGACAACACAGAAGACACTGCTCAACATAACAGGCCTATTACACCCGATTAATCTTTGTATGTGCTTCGTCCCCTATTATCCCCTATTTATCGCCTATTTATCCCCTTGTTTTTTTCCTTTATTCTACTTATTTTCTCACCTGACCCCGTACTGGTATAAATCTAACGAGATCTGTAATTTCTTATCACTTGAGAATGAACCATGGAGGTTCGAAACGTTGTGCAATTGTATAATAAGTGTAATACATTCTATAGTAATTCACTTTTTTCATCACCTTGAAAAATGAACATGAGTTTTGGAGTACTCCTCTTTCAACTAAACCCTGATGCAAGAATAATAGTTAGAGGGATAGAAGCCCTAAACCAGAAGATAGTAAATACAGTAAATAGATAGTATTTTATATATATATATGTCGTACCTAGTAGCCAGAACTCACTTCTGAGCCTACTATGCAAGGCCCGATTTGCCTAATAAGCCAAGTTTTCATGAATTAATTGCTTTTCGACTACCTAACCTACCTAACCTAACCTAACTTTTTCGGCTACCTAACCAAACCTAACCTATAAAGATAGGTTAGGTTAGGTAGGGTTGGTTAGGTTCAGTCATATATCTACGTTAATTTTAACTCTAATAAAAAAAAATTGACCTCATACATGATGAAATGGGAAGCTTTATCATTTTATAAGAAAAAAAATTGAGAAAATATACTAATTCAGGAAAACTTGGCTTATTAGGCAAATCGGGCCTTGCATAGTAGGCTGAGAAGTGCGTTCTGGCTACTAGGTACGACATATATATATTATATATATATATATATATATGTCGTACCTAGTAGCCAGAATGCACTTCTCGGCCTACTATGCAAGGCCCGATTTGCCTAATAAGCCAAGTTTTCCTGAATTAATATATTTTCTCTAATTTTTTTCATATGAAATGATAAAGCTACCCATTTCATTATGTATGAGGTCAATTTTTATTTATTGGAGTTAAAATTAACGTAGATATATGACCGAACCTAACCAACCCTACCTAACCTAACCTATCTTTATAGGTTAGGTTAGGTAGCCGAAAAAGTTAGGTTAGGTTAGGTAGTCGAAAAACAATTAATTCATGAAAACTTGGCTTATTAGGCAAATTGGGCCTTGCATAGTAGGTTGAAAAGTGCGTTCTGGCTACTAGGTACGACATTATATATATATATATATATATATATATATATATATATATATATATATATATATATATATATAAATATTTTACCCACACTGTGAGAGGGGCCAGAGTACTCCCTGGGTGCATTAATCTCACCATTATTAATGGCCTGAAGCGTTTACTTCCGCCAAGACCCTAGTTACAGATATTGATGACGTCACATCAAAGTGTACCTGCAAATCAATGTCTCATATTTCATATATTGGCACTTATTCAGTTAGGGATGGTTGATCTAGATTACCTTCACACACGAGATACTGCGCATCAAGCTTTATATTATATATATATATATATATATATATATATATATATATATATATATATATATATATATATATATATATATATATATATATATACTTCTCTCGTCTCCTTTCTAAAGAGTACATGTTGAGAGCTTTGAGAGGGTCGCAATAATATAGATGTGTTGTCGTGTGTATGCGTGCCGTGTATGTTCTGTGTTCCCTCTAGTTCTAAGATCTCTCCCGCTCTGAAAGGGGAAGAGAGTACCGAGCAGTACTCAAGACGGGACAGCACCAGTGCTTCCATAATACCCCTATAGAAGGTTACTAAGGCAACACAATACCTTTCTGATCAATGTGTATACTTTTGTGCTGAACTTTGGTATTTAGTTATTTATTTAGTTATTTTAGAGGCGGGTACAGGAACAGACGCCTGTTGACTCCTGCTGCAGGCTGACAGTGTTCCCTTCCCACAGCTCATGGTAAGCTTTACACATTAGTTTCCCTGGAATAAATTGATATAAATCGTTACAATTCTGGCTGGACTGAAAATAATTTTGAAGTAATTCCGAGGAGCAATATCTCGTTGCCCGGTCTCTGATCAGGCATCCGAGTTGAGGGTCTGATCAAGTAGACTGTTACATGCCACTACACGCAGCCTGGTTGATCACCCTTTGGAGGTGCTTATTGAATTCCCTTTCCAGCACAGACGTCGACAAGTTAGGAGCCTTATGTTTAGCGGGGGGGGGGGGGAGACTATCAGGGGAAAGCGCAAAGCCACCACGTCTATATAGCACTTGGAAGGGGTAAGAATAAGGATTTGGGATGGGACGGGAGGAGGAAATGGTGCCCAACCACTTGGACGGTCGGGGATTGAACGCCGACCGTCCTAGTGGCTGGAGAGTGGAGCCGACCTTCCTTGTGGAAGCGAGACCGTCGCTCTACCGTCCAGCCCAAGTGGTTGGACAAGGTTCCTGAAGGCTGCAAACTACTTATCAAAAGCTGTGACACATTGTTTCATATCCTTAGGACAAGGGGACCTGTGACAACCTGCCGGCTTCCTGTTCTCGTCGAGGCCTCTAGAGAGATGGTGGTCCTCAAGTAAATTCAGGTAAACAAGTGGGGAGCCTTCAGGTACCTACAAGACGCTGGTACCTGCAAGACGCTGCATGGTACCTGCAAGACGCTGCATGGTACCTGCAAGACGCTGCATGGTACCTGCAAGACGCTGCATGGTACCTGCAAGACGCTGCATGGTACCTGCAAGACGCTGGTACCTGCAAGGTAGCTGTAAGACGAGCCTCAGCCGCCCCTGGGCAAAGTTTGAGGGGAAGTTATCTTGAGATGATTTCGGGGCTTAGTGTCCCCGCGGCCCGGTCCTCGACCAGGCCTCCACCCCCAGGAAGCAGCCCGTAGCAGCTGTCTAACTCCCAGGTACCTATTTACTGCTAGGTAACAGAGACATCAGGGTGAAACAAACATTTTGCCCATTTGTCTCCGCCTCCACCGGGGATCGAACCCGGAACCTCAGGACTACGAATCTGAAGCGCTGTCCACTCAGCTGTCAGGAAGAACTATACCTATTTTCTATATTTTGCAGGCAAGAAAAGTACCAAAATAACACCTCCAAAGAACCCAAAACCCCACCAATGATCACGTGGTGTTACTCCCGAGCGTTAGACTGAGCACCAGTCGCTCTATCATCCTGCCACTGTCAATTATTATGTCTCCTCACCTCCGCTCGTCACGTGAACACCACTAAAAAACTCATTTAAATTTTAAGTCGTAAATATAAAAATATATATAGCTTGTAATTTGAGTGGTAACATATTGGCAAAACATAGCATCCAACACGGAGGGTCAGACACGCATAGATGACAATATGGAATTATATTCCAAATATAACATAAATTGAGAGTAATTTACATATTTTATGAACAACACTGAATATATAAGATAAAAACGCAACAGTTGGGCATAAATAAGAACATAATGTGAGTTGTGCGTCATCCACAGGACCAGACGACGAGGCTATATACACTAGTTCTGTGGAGCCCATGCTACACCGATCTGTCCTCAACACCACTTATATACATATCCTATATACATACATATAAATATATAGTTAAGAGAGGCAGGGAGGGGGTGAGGTAGAGAGGCAGGGAGGGGGTGAGGTAGAGAGGCAGGGAGGGGGTGAGGTAGAGAGGCAGGGAGGGGGTGAGGTAGAGAGGCAGGGAGGGGGTGAGGTAGAGAGGCAGGGAGGGGGTGAGGTAGAGAGGCAGGGAGGGGTGAGGTAGAGAGGCAGGGAGGGGTGAGGTAGAGGGGCAGGGAGGGGTGAGGTAGAGAGGCAGGGAGGGGTGAGGTAGAGAGGCAGGGAGGGGTGAGGTAGAGGGGCAGGGAGGGGTGAGGTAGAGGGGCAGGGAGGGGTGAGGTAGAGAGGCAGGGAGGGGTGAGGTAGAGAGGCAGGGAGGGGTGAGGTAGAGAGGCAGGGAGGGGTGAGGTAGAGAGGCAGGGAGGGGTGAGGTAGAGAGGCAGGGAGGGGTGAGGTAGAGGGGCAGGGAGGGGTGAGGTAGAGAGGCAGGGAGGGGTGAGGTAGAGAGGCAGGGAGGGGTGAGGTAGAGAGGCAGGGAGGGGTGAGGTAGAGAGGCAGGGAGGGGTGAGGTAGAGAGGCAGGGAGGGGTGAGGTAGAGAGGCAGGGAGGGGTGAGGTAGAGAGGCAGGGAGGGGTGAGGTAGAGGGGCAGGGAGGGGTGAGGTAGAGGGGCAGGGAGGGGTGAGGTAGAGAGGCAGGGAGGGGTGAGGTAGAGAGGCAGGGAGGGGTGAGGTAGAGAGGCAGGGAGGGGTGAGGTAGAGAGGCAGGGAGGGGTGAGGTAGAGAGGCAGGGAGGGGTGAGGTAGAGAGGCAGGGAGGGGTGAGGTAGAGAGGCAGGGAGGGGTGAGGTAGAGAGGAAGCCAGGATGAAAGACAAGGGGTCTAGGATGCCAACAATACATAATTAGAAGATAGATTACAGAGCAGAAAATCACCACGAAAAAGTTCATTACACTGGAAGTAAAACATTAAAACAGGCACACCATCATCTGGGAGTGTATGTATGCATGCCACACAACATTCATCTATGGACATCCCTATACATTTAATTATGTGTGAAGAACCTTACCAACATTTGCAGCTTCCTACCAAGACAGAGTAAGCTCAACTCCACACACGCACACACAGTGGGCGCTGGTGGCTGAAGTGTACAGCACGCTGGATACGTAGCCTTGTGGTCAGGGGATCGATTCCCGGTGAAGGCAGAAACAAAAATGGGCAGTTTCTTTCACCCTGATGGCCCTGTTATCTAGCAGTAAATAGGTACCTGGGAGTTAGATAGCTGTTACGGGCTGCTTCCTCGGGGGTTGGAGAGGGGGTGTGTTGGGAAAAAAATTTGTTATAGTAACAGTTGATTGACAATTGAATGGCGGGCCAAAAGAGCAGAGCTGCACCCCGCAAGCACAAGTAGGTGAATACAACTAGGTGAATACGCACACACACACAAACAGGGATCCCTCTTTAATCCCTCAGGGTTCAGTCCTTGGACCTATACTGTTTCTGATATATGTAAATGATCTCCCAGAGGGAATAGAATCGTTCCTCTTATGATGTACAAATTATGAGGAGCATTAAGACAGAGGAAGATAGTATGAGGCTACAAGATGACCTAGGCAAACTGAAGGAATGGTCCAACAAATGGCTACTAAAGTTCAACAAAGGTAAATGTATGGTAATGAAACTAGGAGGAGGAAATAGGGGGCCAGACACGATACCGAATGTGAGATGAAGTTCTTCACGAAACGGACAGAGAGAAAGATCTGGGAGTTGATATCACAATAAACCAAGTTTCCTGAAGCCCACATCAAAAGAATAACATCGGCGGCGTATGCGAGACTGGCTAACATCACAACTGCTTTCAAAAACCTGTGTAAGAAATCTTTCAGAACCTTGTATACCACGTATGTAAGGCCATTTCTGGAGTATGCGACCCCAGCATGGAGCCCGTACCTTGTCAAGCACAAAACGAAGCTGTTAAAAGTTCAGAGGTATGCCACTAGGCTTGCCCCAGAACTAAGAGACACAAGTTACGAAGAAAGGCTACGTAAACTGAACCTCACGTCGCTGGAAGACAGAAAAACTCAGGGAGACATGATCACTACATTCAAAATTCTCAGGGGAATTGACAGGGTAGACAAGGATGGATTATTTAACACGAGAGGTACGTGAACAAGGGGACACAGGTGGAAGCTGAGTACCCATACGAGCCACAGACATATGAGAAAGAATTTTGTCAGTGTCAGAGTAGTTAGTAAATGGAATGCACTAGGAAGTGATGTGGTGGAGGCTGACTCCATACACAGTTTCAAATGTAGATATGATAGAGCTCGAGAAGCTCAGGAATCTGTACACCAATAGATTGATGATTGCGTGACGGGACGAAAGAGCCGAAGTTCAACACCCGCAAGCACAACTAGGTGAGTACACACACCTACACATCGTGTCAGCTAGGAGGACAGCCCGCCTGCTCTCATATCTCAAACCATAGTTCACATTTACACGATCTCGTTTGCAGCAGGTCAGTGTTCAATCTCCACAGTGGCTGGACACCATTCCTTCCCTCCGTCCCACACCCAATTCCTTATCCTGACCCCTTCCCAGTGCGATATAGTCGTAATGGCTTGGCGCTTTCCTCTGATAGTTCCCTTCTCTCTTATCTCTTATTCTTCTAGTTGTCTGAAGTGATCCATTTCTCATCTCCTGTTGTGTGTTTGAGTCAGTGTTGTGTCTCCTCTACCTGGCTCTAGCACATGCTATCTGGAGATATCATTCACAACACAGATTTACACACAGAAATCACAACTGCGTGATGCATCAAATGAACAAATCCACAAGGGCCGTGACGAGGATTCGAACCTGCGTCGGAGAGCATTCCCAGACGCTGCCTTAATCGACTGAGCTACGACATGGTCAAAAGGAGTTGAAACCGAAGTTCTACTGAACTTAATGGATCCTGCAGCCTTTCCGAGGCACAAACCAGGGTTTTACTCAACTCCCCCATGCACTCGAGCTATGTCAATAGGCCGTTCTCCCTCTTCGCCCTTACTTCATTACACACAGAAATCACACAGGGTAGAATATAGTTGTGCATTAATTGGCTGTTGATTGCTGGTGTCGACTTCTTGATGTGTAGTGCCTCGCAGATATCAAGCCGCCTGCTATCGCTGTATCTATCGATGATTTCTGTGTTGTTTGTTAAGATTTCTCTGGTGATGGTCTGGTTGTGGGAAGAGATTATATGTTCCTTAATGGAGCCCTGTTGCTTATGCATCGTTAATCGCCTGGAAAGAGATGTTGTTGTCTTGCCTATATACTGAGTTCTTTGAGGCTTACAGTCCCCAAGTGGGCATTTGAAGGCATAGACGACATTGGTCTCTTTTAAAGCGTTCTGTTTTGTGTCTGGAGAGTTTCTCATGAGTAGGTTGGCTGAAGGAGGCATTTGAGCGGAATTCTATGTCGCGTTTCACTTACGAGATGGAGAAGGTTGGGAAGCTGCCCTTTCTAGATGTAACAGTCATGGAAAGGAGCGGAGGTTTCCACACTGCAGTCTACACTAAGGAAACAAACATAGGAATGTGCCTCAATGCCAACAGTGACTGCCCAGACAGGTACAAGAGGAGTGTTAACGCTTATGTCGACCGTGCTCTCAGCCACAGCTCAGGATGGAAGCAAGTCGATAAAGAACTCTGTAGGGTAAGGCAGGTCCTAGTCAACACCGGCTTCTCCAATGGTTTCGTTGAAGACATAAGAAGGAAGGTGAAACGCCATGCAACCTCTGAAGAGACAACACAACACCTATACCCCCTATTAGACTATTTTACAGGAACTTCTTTTCCACAGCTCATAAAACGAAGGAAAGGGTCCTGAAAGATATTGTTGATAGGAACGTTATCCCTACAGACAAAAATCAGAAGATACAATTGACGATTTACTATAAAACCAAAAAAAATGGCCAACCTACTCATGAGAAACTCTCCAGACACAAAGCAGAACGCTTTAAAAAAGACCAACGTCGTCTATGCCTTCAAATGCCCACTTGGGGACTGTAAGCCTCAAAGAACTCAGTATATAGGCAAGACAACAACATCTCTTTCCAGGCGATTAACAATGCACAAGCAACAGGGCTCCATTAAGGAACATATAATCTCTTCCCACAACCAGACCATCACCAGAGAAATCTTAACAAACAACACAGAAATCATCGATAGATACAGCGATAGCAGGCGGCTTGACATCTGCGAGGCACTACACATCAAGAAGTCAACACCAGCAATCAACAGCCAATTAATGCACAACTATATTCTACTCACTTCAAGACTCCGCACCAATATAGAAGCATCAAGAAATATGGGCCAATAGGCCCTCTGCAGTTACTTCCATTCTTCCCTTTAATTTACCCAATATATACCCATTGTTTCGTGTTCTGTCTTGTGTTGAAAGTTTTGTTCACCTCATAAAAACTGTTGTTTTGGATGAATGAACTTTCATATAAGATGAAAGCTGTTTAAAATTATAGCATAGAAGAACTGTGTTTAGTGTTTGCAGGTTATAGTTGTGTGTGTGTAAACTAAAGTCTTTGAAAATGTAATAAGTTATTACGAAACGCGTTCAAGCATCGCGTCAGACTAGAAATAAAAATGAATTTTGGAGAATTGATTTTTCAATTACCTTCGACAGTGAAAAGAAACATAAGAAATATTGAGAAAATTCGTGTTAGAATTATTAATCTTACTTTTTCGGTCATATTTATCAATAATATATGTTTAGAAGAAAGATTGCTACCAAAATATACTAATATATATATATATATATATATATATATATATATATTTATTATATATATATATATATATATATATATATATATATATATATATATATATATATATATATATATATATATATATATTATATATATATATATATTATATATATGTATATATATATATATACATATATATACATATATAAAGAGAAATTATTTCACATAGATATGTGTGATCTAAAGACCCAAATATAAATACAAACCAGCGCGGTAAACTTTATACCAGCAATTGTACGCATTAAAAATAACTTCACTTTGAAGATTTGGATAAAATTAATTTCCAGCACGGCTCTTAATAGCTGTGAAAATTTATCGATATCATTTGGGTCGGCACAGATTGGGACAATATTTGCAGGGTTATAGTAACGACCGCAGACCAATTGGACCCTGGGGAATGGTGATTGCCTTGGTGAGCCTGGGAAAGTGTAAGTGATCCTGGGAGAGTGGAGGTGATCCTGGGAGAGTGGAGGTGACCGTACTCACCTAATTGTACTCGCCTAATTGTGCTTGCGGGGGTTGAGCTTTGGCTCTTTGGTCCCGCCTCTCAACTGTCAATCAACTGGTGTACAGATTCCTGAGCCTACTGGGCTCTATCATATCTACATTTGAAACTGTGTATGGAGTCAGCCTCCACCACATCACTTCCTAGTGCATTCCATTTATTAACTACTCTGACACTGAAAAAATTCTTTCTAACGTCTCTGTGGCTCATCTGGGTACTAAGTTTCCACCTGTGTCCCCTTGTTCATGTCCCACCCGTGCTGAAGAGTTTGTCTTTGTCCACCCTGTCAATTCCCCTGAGAATTTTGTAGGTGGTTATCATGTCTCCCCTTACTCTTCTGTTTTCCAGGGATGTGAGGTTCAGCTCCTTTAGCCTTTCCTCGTAGCTCAATCCTCTCAGTTCCGGGACGAGCCTGGTGGCATACCGCTGAATCTTCTCTAACTTTGTCTTGTGTTTAACTAGGTATGGATTCCAGGCTGGAGCTGCATACTCCAGGATTGGTCTTACATAAGTGGTATACAGGGTTCTGAAAGATTCCTTACACAAGTTTCTGAAGGCAGTTCTTATGTTGGCCAGTCTAGCATATGCCGCTGATGATATTCTTTTGATGTGGGCCTCCGGGGACAGGTTCGGTGTGATAACCCCCAGATCCTTCTCTCTACTTGACTCTTGCAGGATTTCCCCTCCCAGATGATACTTTGTGTTCAGCCTCCTGCTCCCTTCGCCTAATTTCATCACCTTCATCACCGTGGGAGAGTGGAGGTGACCGTGGGAGAGTGGAGGTGACCGTGGGAGAGTGGAGGTGACCGTGGGAGAGTGGAGGTGACCGTGGGAGAGTGGAGGTGACCGTGGGAGAGTGGAGGTGACCGTGGGAGAGTGGAGGTGACCGTGGGAGAGTGGAGGTGACCGTGGGAGAGTGGAGGTGATCCTGGGAGAGTGGCGATTAGTGTATGTATTAGTGTATGTCACCATCAGGAATGATGGTGACATTGTGGTATGATGGATACACTGACATTATCAGTGTCACTGATAGTGACAGTGATCATGATGGTGACAGTGTGATCATGATGGTGACAGTGTGATAATGATGATGACACTAATAATGATGATAACATTGTCGTAATGATGATGACATTGTGGTAATGATGGTGACACTGAAATAATGATGGTGACACTGTGGTCCTGATGGTGACACTGTGGTCCTGATGGTGACACTGTGGTCCTGATGGTGACACTGTACTTACCTATATAGTGAGTAAGGGTAATTAAAGGGTTCATGCCCCGCCGACTAACCTTGTCGTTACTGTTGCGTTATAACTGAACTATTCTGACGCCAGAATACTTTGTTGACTCACGCCTTAAAATTATGGGTGGAGGTGGCTTCCACCGCTTCTTCTGTCAGTGCGTTCCCTTTGTTGACTCCCCGACCCTCCAAGTGGTTGGGCACCATTCCTTCCCTCAGTCCCATCCCAAATCCTTATCCTGACCCCTTCCAAGTGCTATATAGTCGTGTTGGCTTGGCGCTTTCCTCTGATAGTTCCTTCCTTCCTTCCACTTGCTGACCACCTGTGCAGGGTTCGAGTATTTCCCTACATCTCTCCGACACATTCGCCTGTCCAGGTTTTACCTGTGTCTTCTCGTCCTTATCTCTTCAATTTAAAGAGGGTTTTCCTCCTCAGTATCTTGCATGTTATGATCATATCCCCTCTGTTTCTTATATTCTCTAGAGTTGTGAGATTTAGTTCCATTAACCTATTCTGGTCGCTTAACCACCTTAGCTCTAGCATCATTCTTGTTACAATTATCTTGTTGCAATTTTGGTTTCGTGTTTCACAAGGTGCGAATTCTATGCTGGTGCTGCATATTTCAACACTGGTCTAACATATGTTGTGTAAATTGTCTTGATGTAGTCTTTATTTAGGTTTCTATTTTTCAAGAGGAAACTAGATTTATTCCTCCAAGGAGTGCCGGACCAACCGGGCTGTGGTGGGTATGTGGGCCTGCGGGCCGCTCCAAGCAACAGCCTGGTGGACCAAACTCTCACAAGTCGAGCCTGGCCTCGGGCCGGGCTTGGGGAGTAGATGAACTCCCAGAACCCCATCAACCAGGTATCAACCAGGTATCTATATGACGTTCTAATGTTTGACAGCATCCCACATGCTGCCGATGTTACCAAGTTTATGTGTGCCTCTGGAGATAATGTTGAAATTATATCCACACTTAAATCCATTTCTTTTTGAGACTCCTGTAGAAGCTTTTCAATCATGGTGCCTGACAGCTGAGTGGACAGCGCTTCGAATCCGTAGTCCTGAGGTTTCGATCCCCGGTGGAGGCGGAAACAAATGGGCTGAGTTTCTTTCACTCTAATGCCGCCTGTTACCTAGCAGTAAATAGGTACCTGGGAGTTAGACAGCTGCTACGGGCTGCTTCCTGGGGATGTGTAACAAAAGGGAGGCCTGGTCGAGGACCGGGCCGCGGGGACGTCAAGCCCCGAAATCATCTCAAGATAACCTCAAGATGGTGTATATTCATCTTATTCTCCTGCCTCCCTTCCCCATTTTCATTACCTTACACATGCTGGGACTGACTTCTAGCGTCCATGTGTTGGCCAACTCTTTGAGGTTGTTCAGCTCCTTCCGTACCTTCCTCCAGTCCTCTGTTTCTACAATCTTTGGGAGTTTGGAGCCATCTGACAACACTGTGATAATAGTGACACTGATATCAATTTGATAGTGAAACTGTGATAATGATAGTGAGAGTGTAACAATGAGAGACAATGATAGTGAGAGAGTAATAATGGTGGAGAGTGAAGAGTGGTGTAAGAGGTGGGACATAACAGGAGGGGGCAGGAGCCGTCCACTATAACATGTTAACTCTCCCACTGTTCACCTCAACTACCGGTGTTCTCTCAAGTTATACCAAGGCTTGTGTTAGCCTTACCCCCCCCCCCCCCCAAGCCTTCCCTCTCATCCTAAACCACACCCAACAATCCTCCTATCCTGCCCTCTCCTATGCCCTTCTCTCTTTGCCTCTCCTATCCACCTCTCTTCTTCTCTCTCCTCTCCATCTGTCTCCTCTCTTCCCTCTCTTCTCCACCTCTCTCCTCTCCCATCCATTCAACTCCCGCCTTCCCAACCATCTCCATCCCTTCCTCGCCCTAGCCTTCCCTCCTCTCTTCCATCCATCTTCGTCTTCTCCAACTATCTACTCTCCCAACCAAGCATCATATGCCATCCCTCCCTCATTCCTTCTCCCCCCCCCCGCCCTACTCAATGCCTTGACCTTTCCTCTCTCCCTTCGTTTCCCCCTTCCATTCCATCCACTCTCCCTCCTCCATCCTAACCTATCCCCCCTCCCTCCCATCTAATCCCCCCATCGTATCACCTTCCTCCTTTCCACCATCCCCTTTCTTCCCCTCCCCTCCTTCTGTCCCAACAAACTCCCTCCCACTTCAGCTTCTTCCTTCCTTCTCTTCCCCATCTTCCTCTTCTCCTTCGCTTATCAACTGTTCTATCTCCTACAGTTCTCCCCCCCCCCCCCGCCCTCTTCACTGTTCCAATAAAGCAGTCACTGTGGCCAGAACTTAAGCTTACAAGTTCCCAGCTAAGGTTTCTCCCAAGCTCGTCCTCTCTGGGGCCGGGTTCGGCTCCCGGGTCAAGCTGGTCCATATTATTACTTCTGTAATGTTCTTGTACTGACCTAGTTGTGCTTGCGGGGGGCGAGCTCTGGCTCTTTCGGCCCGCCTCTCAACTGTCAATCAATCAACTTCCCCCCCCCCACACACACACACACAGGAGCCCTGCTGGTAGCCTAGTGGATAGTGCGCAGGACTCTTAATTCTGTGGCGCGGGTTCGATTTCCGCATCAGGTAGAAACAAATGGGCAAAGTTTCTTTCACCCTGAATGCCGCTGTTACCTAGCAGTAAATAGGTACCTTGGAGTTAGTCAGCTGCCACGGGCTGCTTCCTGGGGTGTGTGTGTGTGTGTGTGTGTGTGTGTGTGTGTGTGTGTGTGTGTGTGTGTGTGTGTGTGTGTGTGTGTGTAGAAAAAAACAGTAGTTAGTAAATAGTTGATTGACAGTTGAGAGGCGGGCCGAAAGAGCAAAGCTCAACCCTCGCAAGCACAACTAGGTGAATACACACACACACACACACACACACACACACACACACACACACACAGACCCCCCCCCCTGGGTCTGGTAGCTGAGCGGACAGCGCGCGGGACTCGTAATCCTGTGGCCAGGGTTCGATTCCCGGCGCCGGCACAGACAAATGGGCAGAGTTTCACCCTGATACCCCTGTTACCTAGCAGTAAATAGGTACCTGGGAGTTAGACAGCTGTCACGGGCTGCTTCCTGGTGTGTGTGTGTGTGTGTGTGTGTGTGTGTGTGTGTGTGTGTGTGTGTGTGTGTGTGTGTGTGTGTGTGTGTGTGTGTGTGAAGAAAAAATAGTTAGTAGTTAGTAACAGTTGATTTATTGACAGTTGAGAGGTGGGCCGAAAGAGGAGAGCTCAACCCTTGCAAACACAACTAAGTGAATACACACACACACACACACACACACACACACACACACACACACACACACACACACACACACACACACACACACACACACAGGAAGTAGGTGAACAGGGGCACCAGGGTGAAAGAAACTGCCTATTTGTTTGCGCAATCGCCGGGGATCGATCCCCTGGCCCTAGGATTACGAATACCGAGCGCTGTCCACTCAGCCAGCAGGCCCCTACATTCTTGTGTACATGTGGATGTACACATATTAGTCCTGACGCACATCAACGCCGCACGGGTAAACTATTTCATGACCCCCAAATAAACAACTAGTGGAGGAAGCCATGTTACACGTCATGGGCGACACAACGCTGACCTCTGATGGTGGGACATGCAGACAGGTCAAGGGCGCGGTGGCTGGAGCTGCAAGCAGCGTGGCACTAGCACAGCTGTTTATGGCACACTGTCTTAGGACCAGTCAAGAGCGACAGCCTAGGGGACCACCTCCTCCTTGATGACATGTCTGGTGTCATGGCAAGAGGACAGCAACAACTAACTCAGTTCTTCAACTGGGCCAACACAGTCCATGGGAACTTATTAACATTTACGTTGGAGGTACATGAACAATTCCCTTTCTAGACACGAGTGTATACAGAGACGAACGGGATAGGACTGTGCAGACAACGGTCCACTACAAACCTACTAATCTACACTCGTATCTACTCTACTCATGGAGTCACCCACTCTCCCTCACAACGTCACTCCCGTACTAGCTGGACACACGGCTAAAAATAATCATCAGCAACGAGCAGGAACTACAGGAGCCCCTAGAAAGCCTTTGGACATTTTTCAGAAGTAGAGGAGGACAGCCATATGTTATACTAGCAGCAGCGACGATGGTCCTGGGTATAATATTCTACTGTACACGGGACGGAGACGCGGACGGAGACGTGACGCTCATGAGAGTGATCTTACCTCTCCACTATTCCCCAGGAATTACAGGTCCTCTACAACACAATATAAGAGATCTGTGGGACTGGCCTAAAACCATATACGGAGAACATCCCGCATGGCCTGTCTTTCCACACAGGCCACCAATGTTAACATGATAGAAGGACTAAAGTACCACCTGGTTAGAGCAAGCTTTCCATATTGGTGCAGCTCTTTCATCGACGCTTCCATCCGCCGAGGGGACGTCAGCTGAGTTGCAATCCATCCAGAGACTATGTACGGGTTAAGAAGGCCCTTTGATAAAACTATGTACGGGTTAAGAAGGTCCCATTGATAAAACTATGTACGGGTTAAGGAGGTCCCTTTGATAAAACTATGTACGGGTTAAGGAGGTCCCTTTGATAAAACTATGTGCGGGTTAAGGAGGCCCGTCATTTAAAACATTAGAAACTTACCCAGTTTATACCCAATGTTTCGTGTTCCATTATGTGTTGATACATCAAATACCCTGTAATATCCCCTATGGTATACTGCTTCATTCGTCCATATGTGCGCTTTCATCATGCCACTTTAAATCTTCGTTTCCTTTCTACGTCGGTGGTTAAGGAGGTTCTTCGTTTAAAGGAAAATTCTCCCTCCGATTGACCAAGATCTGGAAAGTCTTTAAGAATTAATTTGGACATGTAACGCCTAATTACCTTGAAATGACAGCAGTTTAGACGAGGAACGGCTAACAGGCCGGTGATTACACCCATTACCTATAGCATGTCGGCCCCATTACCGGACACCGTTATGGCGTCTCTCACCAGACACAGCAGGAGCAGGAGCAGGGGTAGGAGCAGGAGCAGGAGCAGGGGTAGGAGCAGGGGTAGAAGCAGGGGGTAGGAGCAGGGGGTAGGAGCAGGGGTAGGAGCAGGGGTAGGAGCAGGGGGTAGGAGCAGGGGGTAGGAGCAGGGGGTAGGAGCAGGGGTAGGAGCAGGGGGTAGGAGCAGGGGTAGGAGCAGGAGCAGGGGTAGGAGCAGGAGCAGGGGTAGGAGCAGGAGCAGGGGTAGGAGCAGAGGGTAGGAGCAGGAGCAGGGGTAGGAGCAGGGGTAGAAGCAGGGGTAGGAGTAGGAACAGGGGCAGGGGTAGGAGTAGGAGCAGGGGTAGGAGCAGGGGGTAGGAGCAGGAGCAGGGGTAGGAGCAGGGGGTAGGAGCAGGGGGTAGGAGCAGGGGGGTAGGAGCAGGAGCAGGGGGTAGGAGCAGGGGTAGGAGCAGGGGTAGGAGCAGGGGTAGGAGCAGGAGCAGGGGTAGGAGCAGGGGTAGGAGTAGGAGCAGGGGTAGGAGCAGGGGTAGGAGTAGGAGCAGGGGTAGGAGCAGGAGCAGGGGTAGGAGCAGGGGGTAGGAGCAGGCGCAGGAGTAGGAGCAGGGGTAGGAGCAGGGGTAGGAGCAGGGGTAGGAGCAGGGGTAGGAGCAGGGGTAGGAGCAGGGGCAGGGGTAGGAGCAGGAGCAGGGGTAGGAGCAGGAGCAGGGGTAGGAGCAGGAGCAGGAGCAGGGGTAGGAGTAGGAGAAGGGGGTAGGAGCAGGAGCAGGGGTAGGAGCAGGGGTAGGAGCAGGAGCAGGGGTAGGAGCAGGAGCAGGGGTAGGAGCAGGAGCAGGGGTAGGAGCAGGAGCAGGAGTAGGAACAGGAGTAGGAGCAGGGGTAGGAGCAGGGGTAGGAGCAGGGGTAGGAGCAGGGGGTAGGAGCAGAGGGTAGGAGCAGGGGGTAGGAGCAGGGGGTAGGAGCAGGAGCAGGGGTAGGAGCAGGGGTAGGAGCAGGGGGTAGGAGCAGGGGGTAGGAGCAGGGGTTAGGAGCAGGGGTTAGGAGCAGGGGGTAGAAGCAGGGGGTAGAAGCAGGAGTAGGAGCAGGGGTAGGAGCAGGAGCAGGGGTAGGAGCAGGGGTAGGAGCAGGAGCAGGGGTAGGAGCAGGGGTAGGAGCAGGAGCAGGGGTAGGGGTAGGAGCAGGGGTAGGGGTAGGAGCAGGAGCAGGGGTAGGGGTAGGAGTAGGAGCAAGGGTAGGAGCAGGGGTAGGAGCAGGAGCAGGGGTAGGAGTAGGAGCAGGAGCAGGAGAAGGAGCAGGGGTAGGAGCAGGAGCAGGGGTAGGAGCAGGAGCAGGGGTAGGAGCAGGAGCAGGGGGTAGGAGCAGGGGTAGGAGCAGGGGTAGGAGCAGGGGTAGGAGCAGGGGTAGGAGCAGGGGTAGGTGTAGGAGCAGGAGCAGGGGTAGGTGTAGGAGCAGGAGCAGGGGTAGGGGTAGGAGCAGGAGCAGGGGTAGGAGTAGGAGCAGGAGCAGGGGTAGGAGTAGGAGCAGGGGTAGGAGCAGGAGCAGGGGTAGGAGCAGGAGCAGGGGTAGGAGTAGGGGTAGGAGTAGGAGCAGGAGCAGGGGAAGGAGCAGGGGTAGGAGCAGGAGCAGGGGTAGGAGCAGGAGCAGGGGTAGGAGCAGGAGCAGGGGTAGGAGCAGGAGCAGGGGTAGGAGCAGGAGCAGGGGTAGGAGTAGGGGTAGGAGTAGGAGCAGGAGCAGGGGAAGGAGCAGGGGTAGGAGTAGGAGCAGGAGCAGGGGTAGGAGTAGGAGCAGGGGTAGGAGTAGGAGCAGGAGCAGGGGTAGGAGTAGGAGCAGGGGTAGGAGCAGGAGCAGGGGTAGGAGCAGGAGCAGGGGTAGGAGTAGGGGTAGGAGTAGGAGCAGGAGCAGGGGAAGGAGCAGGGGTAGGAGCAGGAGCAGGGGTAGGAGCAGGAGCAGGGGTAGGAGCAGGGGTAGGAGCAGGGGTAGGAGTAAGAGCAGGAGCAGGGGTAGGAGTAGGAGTAGAAGCAGGAGCAGGGGTATGAGCAGGGGTAGGGGTAGGAGCAGGAGCAGGGGTAGGAGCAGGGGCAGGGGTAGGAGTAGGAGCAGGGGGTAGGAGCAGGGGGTAGGAGCAGGGGGTAGGAGCAGGGGGTAGGAGCAGGGGGTAGGAGCAGGAGCAGGGGTAGGAGTAGTGGGTAGGAGCAGGGGCAGGGGTAGGAGCAGGAGCAGGGGCAGGGGCAGGGGTAGGAGCAGGGGTAGGAGCAGGGGTAGGAGCAGGGGAAGAAGCAGGAGCAGGAGGAAATGGACGAAGAGATAGGGCAAACAGCAAGAGAAGGAAGGAGAGCAGGAAAGGAAGGAAAAGGAAGGGTAGACGCAAATAAATAAGGATGAGGAAGGAGAGGAGAAGAGACAGGAGGAACAGGAGAAAGAAGAGGAGGCTAAGCAGGAAGATGAGCAAGGGAAGAAAATGAACGAGTAACAGGAGCAGGTAAAGGAGTCATAGGAGAAGAGGAGAAGGAATAAGAGGACACGAATACGCCACGACCAAAACAAAGGAGCAGCGTGCAGTATAAGGTGCGGTGGGTGAGGTACTGTGTGTCCCCACTCAACCCGTCCTCCTGTAGTGAGTACTTACACTACAGTAACTCTCTGCTCCCAAGTACCAATATGTAGTCATGCTCTGCCAGTACACCACTTTTTGGTACTATTAATTTGTACTACGAGACCCTCTAGACCAGCCTCTATACGAGCGCCTGTAGACCAGCCTCTCTATACGAACCCCTCTAGACGAGCCCCTCTATAGGAACGCCTCTAGACGAGCCCGTACCCACAGGGAGCGGGGGAGGTGGTCCAGACTGGGAGTCTGGAGGGTCACGACGCGGGAACATGACGCTACAGTGATGGTAACTCAGCAGACAAAATATATGAAACCAGAACCAAGAAAAGCAGTAAAATAAAGGAGGGAAGGTTGAGCAGAGGGCGGTGGACCGATCAATAAGATGTCAATAATGAAGACCCAGGTACCAAGAGCAAGACGCAGCAGCCACCAGCGACGCTCTCAAGTCAAAGATAGACGCACGACGCTCTCAAGTCAAAGACAGACGCACGACGCTCTCAAGACAAAGACAGACGCACGACGCTCTCAAGACAAAGACAGACGCACGACGCTCTCAAGTCAAAGACAGACGCACGACGCTCTCAAGTCAAAGACAGACGCACGACGCTCTCAAGGCAAAGACAGACGCACGACGCTCTCAAGGCAAAGACAGACGCACGACGCTCTCAAGGCAAAGACAGACGCACGACGCTCTCAAGGCAAAGACAGACGCACGACGCTCTCAAGTCAAAGACAGACGCACGACGCTCTCAAGGCAAAGACAGACGCACGACGCTCTCAAGGCAAAGACAGACGCACGACGCTCTCAAGGCAAAGACAGACGCACGACGCTCTCAAGTCAAAGACAGACGCACGACGCTCTCAAGTCAAAGACAGACGCACGACGCTCTCAAGACAAAGACAGACGCACGACGCTCTCAAGTCAAAGACAGACGCACGACGCTCTCAAGGCAAAGACAGACGCACGACGCTCTCAAGGCAAAGACAGACGCACGACGCTCTCAAGGCAAAGACAGACGCACGACGCTCTCAAGGCAAAGACAGACGCACGACGCTCTCAAGTCAAAGACAGACGCACGACGCTCTCAAGTCAAAGACAGGCGCACGATGCTCTCAAGTCAAAGACAGACGCACGACGCTCTCAAGTCAAAGACAGACGCACGACGCTCTCAAGTCAAAGACAGACGCACGACGCTCTCAAGACAAAGACAGACGCACGACGCTCTCAAGTCAAAAACAGACGCACGACGCTCTCAAGACAAAGACAGACGCACGACGCTCTCAAGTCAAAGACAGACGCACGACGCTCTCAAGTCAAAGACAGGCGCACGATGCTCTCAAGTCAAAGACAGACGCACGACGCTCTCAAGTCAAAGATAGACGCACGACGCTCAAGTCAAAGACAGACGCACGACGCTCTCAAGTCAAAGATAGACGCACGACGCTCAAGTCAAAGACAGACGCACGACGCTCTCAAGTCAAAGACAGGCGCACGACGCTCCGGAGGTCACGAGTTCTGATCAGCTGGTAATGGTTCAAGTAAATTCTCACCAGAGACGTAAGAGGTGTTTAATGTCACTCTTTTCACCGCCAACTGCATGACATATGCCGGGACAAGAATGCCTGTGTGGCAGGCATTGCTGCCACCATGTTGAGAACCCTTTATTGCTCGACATGTTTCAAGATGTAAGAATGATTATCCTTTCTTGACTACGTCTCCCAGACCCTTCTCTACCCCCTCACCCAGACCCTTCTCTACCCCCCCCTCACCCAGACCCTTCTCTACCCCCCCCTCACCCAGACCCTTCTCTACCCCCCCCCCTCACCCAGACCCTTCTCTACCCCCCCCTCACCCAGACCCTTCTCTACCCCCCCCCTCACCCAGACCCTTCTCTACCCCCCCCCCTCACCCAGACCCTTCTCTACCCCCCCCCTCACACAGACCCTTCTCTACCCCCCCCTCACCCAGACCCTTCTCTACCCCCCCCTCACCCAGACCCTTCTCTACCCCCCCTCACCCAGACCCTTCTCTACCCCCCCTCACCCAGACCCTTCTCTACTCCCTCACCCAGACCCTTCTCCACCCCCTCACCCAGACCCTTCTCCACCCCATCACCCAGACCCTTCTCTACCCCCTCACCCAGACCCTTCACCTCCTCACCCAGACCCTTCACCTCCTCACCCAGACCCTTCTCCACCCCCTCACCCAGACCCTCCTCTACCCCCTCACCCAGACCCTTCTCCACCCCCTCACCCAGACCCTCCTCTACCCCCTCACCCAGACCCTTCTCTACCCCCTCACCCAGACCCTTCTCAACCCCCTCACCCAGACCCTTCTCAACCCCCTCACCCAGACCCTTCTCTACCCCCCCTCACCCAGACCCTTCTCTACCCCCTCACCCAGACCCTCCTCTACCCCCTCACCCAGACCCTTCTCTACCCCCCTCACCCAGACCCTTCTCTACCCCCTCACCCAGACCCTTCTCTACCCCCTCACCCAGACCCTTCTCTACCCCCTCACACCTCCCGCATCGCCTCCCAAACACTGAGGCATCCGGCCTTGACCAGTCCGGTTTTGCATAATTATTGTTCACCGGCCACTATCCGTCCGCCCCACGCTATTTCAGTATTTACACTTCCCCACTCCCCCCCTCTTTCATCCTCCCCCCTCCCCCTCTCTTTCATCCTGCCCCTCCCCTGCCTTCTCTGTCCCCCCCCCCTGCTCCGCCCCTACCTGCTGGGCAGGCATCAACGCTTCGGCCAAACTACGATGCCCTATACGACTGCCAAGATGTTTACGTGTGATAAATATTGGCAGTGAAAGATGACTGTTGTGTGGTGTGTATTTACTATTTGTGCCTGCAGGATCGAGCTCCTAGCTCTTGGTCCCCGCCTTTCTAACCGTCGGTTGTCTAATGTATTGACTTCCGACCTATTTTTCGCTCATATCTACATGAATTCATCTTGCATGCAAGTACCGTGGGAATTCGGGATGGAAACAGCAGTTGAGGAGAGAAATTACAGAATTTGCAGCATGAGTGAGGGACATTGTGTGGACCACAACGTGAGGGTGGCCAAGACGGCCACAGGTATAAATAACCTGGAGAAATTAAAAACTGAGAATGTTTGCAAATTCTATGCACAAGGCATCTGCAAATATGGGTAGAATGGCGAAAAATCATCTTTTCTACATCCTCGAAAATGCAGGAACATATTAGCGAGAGGTACATGCAGTTTTGGAACAGAGTGCAGATACTTCCACCCTAAACTATGTAAATTTTCAGTTAATGAAAACAAAGTTACAATCTTCAGTGCCCGCAATTCCACGTGAGAGGTACACACCGTTATATTCGGCAAGATCAATATGATACTACTGGAATTTTTTTAGAGAAAGGCAGAAACAGAGTAGAACATATAAGAGAGAGGAACAGGCAGATAGAACGACTGCAGGAGTACAGAGAGGGAGGGAGATATCCACAAGACTGGAATACAAGCCCTCAACAAGCACACAGGAACTACACCACACAACACCCACACTACACCTGTACTACCAACACTGGACGAACCACTACGATAACAACACACCCTGGACCTGGGTGGAGAGAGGGGGGGGGGGGAGCTACCAAAGTCTACCAGAAGTGACACGCAATAAGGAAAATCATTCATATTTGCAAACATACAAGGCCTGAGTTCTTAAATGGCCTTCTAATAGAATCAAACTCAATATTTGGTGCATTTACAGAAACCCACACGAGAGACTATATTGATAGTGAAATCTGGGTCCCAAATTATAATCTATATAGATGTGACGGAGTAATTAGGTCAAGTGGAGGAGTAGGTCTGTATATTAAAGAGGAACTGGCATGCACACAGCTCCTGAACTCCACCAATGAGGTGGTAAAGGTACTTGGAATCAAGGTAGAAAATATAAATCTAATTATTATTCCAATATACAAACCGCCAGATGCAACAGTTGAGGAATTCACTGAGCAGATCCCCACAATAGAGAATATCCTTGATAACCCAGCAAACCCAGTACCAGATATTATCTTCCTTGGAGACTTCAATCTACCCAGTTTAAAATGGAGAATAGTAACCAATAACATTATTGCAGGAAATTAACCTGGAAATAACCAACCACAAAGGCACTACGGGCTCACCATAGCCCGTGTTATCTGGAACTTTTTGTTTCAGGTAGCGAATCTTTAACAACAACAACAACAACAACCAACTACAGGTCAGAGAACTACTGAGATTCTCGTTCAATCAGCAGATTACAGAACCAACCAGGAACGAGAACACGCTGGACCTGATATTCACGAACAATGATGAGCTAATCAGAGACATTACTGTCTCAGACACTACGTACTCGGACCACAAGATCATTGAAGTGCAAACTAACATTAATAACGGTAGTAGGCCCAAGAGAAACAACAAGCGAGAAAGGTTATTCAGTAAATACAATTTTAATAATAAATAGATAGACTGGGAGAAAATAAACAGGGAACTTACAAACACTCAATGGGAAACTGTTCTAAGTAATAAAAAGCATATGAAGTATGTCTGAAACATGTTCCGTTGAGGAAAGCCAGAAAGCCAAAGTCCAACGTAGAAAGAGATGACACTACAAAAGACGAAAAAATAACGGAAATGCTGAAGCAGACACGACTTTCCGTACAAAGAAGAAATAATTTAAACAGAAATTGAAGAAATCAAACAGAGCCTGAAGCATTCATATCAGATTGAAGATAGGCAACTAGAACAGAAAGCAATTCAAGAAATAAAGAAAACATTTCTTCACAGGCAAAATCAAAATAAAAAAAAACACTGCCAATATTGGACGTATTCGTACAAGTGAAGGTTCATACACGGAGGATGACAAAGAAATTAGTGAAATCCTAAAAAAGCAGTTTGAGGACATGTTTAGCACTCCAATAAACAGCATGAAAGTGGAAGATCCAGACAACTTCCTTATGCGTGATATCCAAACTCCTGTAAATATAACTATATCAACACGAGCGTGGCAGATTTTGAATGGGAAATTGATTACATGCTCATGCACTCAGCCCTGGGTCCAGACTCATAGAATTCAATATTTATAAAGAAATGCAAAGTGCCGGTAGCACAGGCACTCAGCATAGTGTGGAGGAAGAGCTTAGACACGGGGGAGATACCAGATACGCTTAAAGCAGCAGACATAGCCCCTCTACACAAGGGAGGGAGCAAAGCATTGGCAAAGAATTATAGACCAGTTGCACTAACGTCCCACATAATAAAAGTGTTTGAGAGAGAGATCAGGAGTCAGGTCACTAGTGTCATGGGGACCAATGACCTCCACAACCCAGGCCAACATGGATTTAGAGCGGGAAGATCATGCCTCTCACAGCTTTACGACAAAATTATTGAATTAAAATGATAAAATTGACCATTACGACAAAATCACCGAGGCATTAGAAGAAAAACAGAATGCAGGTGTGGTATACACGGACTTTACAAAGGCATTCGATAAATGTGACCATGGAGTGATAGCACACAAAGTGAGGTCATTGGGAATAACTGGTAAAATAGGACGCTGGATACTCAGTTTTCTGTCGAACAGAACACAGAGTAAAAGTCAACCATATAAAATAAAGTCCAAGCGCAGTTAAAAGCTCTGTACCTCAAGGTATAATCCTTGCACCACTGCTTTTCTTTATTCTCATATCAGATATAGACTTAAATACAAGTCACAGCTTCGTATCATCCTTTGCAGATGACACAAAAATCAGCATGAAAATTACCTCTGTTGAATACATCGAAAACTTCAAGTAAATATTAATAAAGTTTTCGACTGGGCAGCAGAAAATAACACGATGTTTAACATTGATAAATTCCAGGTACTCAGGTACGGTAAAAACGAGGACCTTAAACATAATACAGGGTACAAAACACAATCAAATCTGCCCATAGTAGGAAAACAGCATTTGAAGGATCTAGGAATAATGATGTCTGACGACCTAACATTTAAGGAGCATAACCAAGCAAATATTGCGTCAGCCAGAAAAATGATAGGATGGATTACGAGAACTTTCAAATCCAGGGATCCCATCACATTGGCTGTACTCTTCAAATCACTTGTGCTGTCCCGTCATGAGTACTGCTCAGTACTCACTTCCCCCTTCAGAGCAGGAGAGATTGCTGAAATAGAGGGAATACAGAGAACATATACGGCATGCGTAGACGCGATAAAGCACCTAAATTATTGGGATCGTCTCAAAGCTCTCCAAATGTACTCACTAGAAAGGAGACGAGAGAGATATCAAATAATATACACGTGGAAAATACTGGAGGGCCAAGTACCAAATCAAAACAGTAAAATAACAACATACTGGAGTGAACGATATGGAAGAAAATGCAGAATAGAACCAGTGAAGAGCAGAGGTGCCATAGGCACAATCAGAGAACACTGTATAAACATCAGAGGTCCGCGGTTGTTCAACATCCTCCCGGCGAGCATAAGAAATATTGCCGGATCAACCGTGGACATCTTCAAGAGAAAACTTGAAAGTTTTCTTCAAGGAGTGCCGGACCAACTGGGATGTGATGGGTATGTGGGCCTGCGGGCCGCTCCAAGCAACAGCCTGGTGGACCAAACTCTCACTAGTCAAGCCTGGCCTCGGGCCGGGCTTGGGGAGTAGAAGAACTCCCAGAAACCCATCAAGCAGGAGAGATAGAGGCTAAGAGACATTAGCAATATGTGAAGTATAATGAGCCACACATCATTGGAGTTAGTAAAGCACTTTTTTGTTATATATTGTGTCCTTAAAGGTTCCCTCACTTTACACCCGCAAGACAACGTAAACTTGAGGGCTGTAAGATGTTAATCCCGTGTTTACAGTCTGTTCACTTGGGACAGTTAAGTCCCAGCTGTGTCTGGGTACAAGTGACAGGATGAACAACCCAGCGAATTTCCTTCCTATTGAGGGCTGTTGTACATGCTGCTATAGCGGTGTGTCCACTCACAGTAGTTTTTTGTTTATTTTAGTTAATTTATTGTGCACCCCATACCCATCCTGTGGACAGTAGTGGAAAGGGTCACAGGGGCACATAATGGGCTCAGGGACTGAACCCCACAATTCATTTAACTAAGCAAGTTACAATCTTGATGAGCTAGTTACAAAATTCAATGCACATCGTCACGTCAACAATGGGTTCGAGACCGACCACAAGTACAGTTTCTAAATTAATTAAGCAACTGACATATGTGGAGAGCTAGTGTCACAATTGATATGTTTATCCTACACACCGCCCCCCCCCCCCATCCAGTGGGCAGCGGTGGATAGGTTACAATCACTTAGTTACTACCTACAGTTACCAAACTGGGGATATTTGGCTGAGATTTCTGGTAGCAGATCATTTTGAATGAAATATTTACACATCTCTGGAACATTTGTTGTATAATTGTCTCTGAATTCATGTATCTTTTCGCACTCCATCACAGAGAATCGCGTGCTATCCCATCGCGTCCTTGGCGTTAAGTCCCCTCCAGTGTTCATGAAGTCCTTTATCTATGCTTGTAATGCTGTGATGTCTAGTTTGGCTCATTTGGGATATATAAATGTTATATATGATAAGCGTTTCATTCCTGAGGAGTAAGAAGACAACTTGCACATCAATACCTTCACAACAGCATACTGGGTTGCTTTATTGACTAAATGGTATCTTGGATTTTAACATTATCATTCTTTCTTGTCTATCTGGGGCCAGATTCACCAAGCAGTTACGCAAGTACTTACGAACGTATACATCTTTCCTCAATCTTTGACGGCTTTGGCTACATTTATTAAACAGTTTACAAGCATGAAAACTTCCCAATCAACTGTTATTATTGTTATAAACAGCCTCCTGGTGCTTTTGAGCTCATTAGCTGTTGAATAATTGTAAAGAAAGCTGCCAAAGAATGAGAACAGATGTACAGGTTCGTAAGTGCTTGCGTAACTGCTTCGTGAATCTGACCCTTTTGTGACGTCTTAGGTTTTGCCAGATGGGAAACCTTATACCATCAAGTTGTCGTAAGTGTTTCCTGTAACAGTTCACCTCTGTGTTACCTTTGTTGTAAAAGGTGGATCTTGTACTCACCAAGCTGTGCTTGATGGAGTTGAGCTCTGACTCTTTGGTCCCGCCTCTCAACTGTTAATCAACTGGTGTACATATTCCTGAGCCTACTGGGCTCATAGACTTCTGCTTGAGACCTTGTGTGTTCCACTGAGCTATTGTAGTAAGTGCGCGCTCTGTCCTGTCTGCATCTTCTCCGATGTCATGATTGCATCTTGCATATCTTCTGGTGCCATCGTAGTTGTTGCTCGTTGTACCATCTGTTGCACTGCTTCTTGCGGAACTCGGTAATGGACACATACCCCCTGCCATATACTTGCCGCATGTGGCAGGTACCCCAGCATACCCCCTGCCACATACACCACCGATGGTGGCGTATGTGGCAGGGGTCCTGTTGATGTTGTTGTTGTGGTTCATGGAGGTTGTACCGGTGGTGGGAGAGGCTGTGTGTCTGGGTTTGTATTTGTGAAGTGTTCTGGTTGTAATGCTCTAGAGTTGCACTCATTGTTTCTTGTGGTACTCTCTCGTGTGGTTGTTGCAGCCTGTTGCTTTGTCTTGCTTTCCAGTTGGGTTATATTATTCAGTATTGGCTTGTCTGCTCCTTGTCTGCTAGAAGTAATTAGTACCAATAATGTCTAGTTCGGTGCTGCCAATTTAAGCTATCATTGTCAGTTTTTGTTTTGGCGTGATGTTGCTCAGTTCGCTCCCATGACCCTGTGTTCGTGAGTGTTCGTATGTGGCTGACGATGGCTTGGTCGCGGGTTCGTGTCGCCTCGCAGCCCCAGTGGAGTTTCTCATTGTTATTTACCATGTTAATGTGAGTTTGTTTGTGTAGCGGGAACAGTGTTGTCGACGGTGTGTGTGGGGGTGTCGTGCTGGGGGAGGTTATCCTGGTGTGTGTAGCGGGAACAGTGTTGTCGACGGTGTGTCTGGGGGTGTCGTGCTGGGGGAGGTTATCCATGTGTGTGTAGCGGGTACAGTGTTGTCGACGGTGTGTCTGGGGGTGTCGTGCTGGGGGAGGTTATCCATGTGTGTGTAGCGGGTACAGTGTTGTCGACGGTGTGTCTGGGGGTGTCGTGCTGGGGGAGGTTATCCATGTGTGTGTAGCGGGTACAGTGTTGTCGACGGTGTGTCTGGGGGTGTCGTGCTGGGGGAGGTTATCCATGTGTGTGTAGCGGGTACAGTGTTGTCGACGGTGTCTGGGGGTGTCGTGCTGGGGGAGGTTATCCATGTGTGTGTAGCGGGTACAGTGTTGTCGACGGTGTGTGTGGGGGTGTCGTGCTGGGGGAGGTTATCCATGTGTGTGTAGCGGGAACAGTGTTGTCGACGGTGTGTCTGGGGGTGTCGTGCTGGGGGAGGTTATCCATGTGTGTGTAGCGGGTACAGTGTTGTCGACGGTGTGTGTGGGGGTGTCGTGCTGGGGGAGGTTATCCATGTGTGTGTAGCGGGAACAGTGTTGTCGACGGTGTGTGTGGGGGTGTCGTGCTGGGGGAGGTTATCCATGTGTGTGTAGCGGGAACAGTGTTGTCGACGGTGTGTCTGGGGGTGTCGTGCTGGGGGAGGTTATCCATGTCAGGCTTGCTGGGTTCCCTCGTATATATATTACAGTTTTTTCAAGTCTTTCCCTCTGAAGTCTGTTTTTCAGTCGGGCCAGTCTTGTTCCATACATAATGGTCTTGTGAGCGGTTCGCGTATGAGACATGTACCACCCTAGTGTTAAACTTTTGTCCATGCTTTGTGACGTCGGGTCTGGGCCACACTCCACATTTTTCTGTGAGGGATGCATGCGGCCTTCACCTGCCTGAGCCTGTGCCACTTGAAGCACTAGACAGGTTCCCCGATGAACACCTGATATCTGAACCTTACCCACTGTACTACCTTGACTCATAGTGGGATTCCCTCTTCCACTGGAGGATTACATCGTTGCAGGGGGCACCATTCTGTCCTATTGTGCGACTCGTGGCTGGCATAACTGGCCGGGATTTTTCTACTGCACTCAGAGGCTGGTCCACAGTGTACCACGGCCGGATTGTCTTTGTTTCCATCCTTTTATTGTCGAGTGTGTGTGTGTGTGTGTGTGTGTGTGTGTGTGTGTGTGTGTGTGTGTGAGAGAGAGAGAGAGAGAGAGAGAGAGAGAGAGAGAGAGAGAGAGAGAGAGAGAGAGAGAGAGAGAGAGAGAGAGAGAGAGAGAGAGAGAGAGAGAGAGAGAGTGTACGCGCGCGCGTATTCACCTATTTGTGCTTGCAGGGATTGAGCTCTGCTCTTTCGGCCCGCCTCTCAACTGTCAATCAACTGTTACTAACTACTATTATTTTTTCACACACACACACACACACACACACACACACACACACACACACACACACACACACACACACACACCAGGAAGCAGCCAGTAACAGCTGTCTAACTTCCAGATACCTATTGACTGCTAGGTAACAGGGGCATCAGGGTGAAATACATTCTGCCCATTTTGTTTCTCGCCGGCGCCGGGAAACGAACCCGGGCCATAGGATTACATGTCCAGTGTGCTATCCACACAGCCACCGGCGCCCTATCCCCAGTAGGTAGGACGGCGTGTGTGTAATGTGTGTATGTGTACTCGCCTAGTTGTACTCACCTAATTGTGTTTGCGGGGGTTGAGCTCTGGCTCTTTGGTCCCGCCTCTCAACTGTCAATCAACAGGTGTACAGATTCCTGAGCCTATTGGGCTCTATCATATCTACATTTGAATCTGTGTATGGAGTCAGCCTCCACCACATCACTTCCTAGTGCATTCCATTTACTAACTACTCTGACACTGAAAAAGTTCTTTCTAATGTCTCTGTGGTTCATTTGGGTACCCAGTCTCCACCTGTGTCCCCTTGTGCGTGTTCCACCCGTGCTAAATAGTTTGTTTTTGTTCACCCTGTTAATTCCCCTCCTAAGTTAATAGGAGGTTATCATGTCTCCCCCTTACTCTCCTGTCTGTCAGGGACGTGAGGCTTAGCTCCCATAGCCTTTCCTCGTAGCTCATCTCTCTCATTTCTGGGACTAGTCTGATGGCATACCTCTGAATCTTCTCTAACTTTGTCTTGTGTTTAACTTGGTATGAACTCCAGGCCTCGCTGCTAGGGGCTGCATATTCCAGGATTGGTTTGACGTAAGTGGTATACAGAGTCCTGAACGATTCCTTACACAAGTTTCTAAAGGCAGTTCTTATGTTGGCCAATCTAGCATATGCCGCTGATGATATCCTTTTGATGTTGTAACGGGGGATAAGGGAACTATCAGGGGGAAAGCGCCAAGTCATTACGACTATATAGCATTGGGAAGGGGTCAGGATAAGGATTTGGGATGGGACGGAGGGAACGAGTGCTGCCCAACCACTTGGACGGTCGGGAATTGAACGCTGACCTGCATGAAGCGAGACCGTCGCTCTATCGTTCAGCCCAAGTGGTTGGGCAAGGGGGGGGGGGGAAGGAAAGGAACGTAAAGTAAAGGAAGGAGAAAGGGAGGGAAGGGAAGAGAAGGGACAAACATAGATAGGTTGAGGGGGAACTCGTCCGTCTGGCAACAGAAAACGAGAGGCGTACGGGAAGAGTGGAGGTAAGAGGAATGAAGGAAGGAGGAGGGGGAAGGAAGGAGTAGGAATGAGTAGGGAGAGTATAGGAGTGGACTGATTGTTGTTCTATCAATGATATTATACTGTACTGATGTTAATTTTACTTTACATATTCTAATATAAGCTGCCACCACCTGTCTCCCTCACAAACTAAATCTTAATTCCACATAAACAATACGACAGGAACACTGCTTAATTTAGTTATGTCTCACTTGTTCATCTAGTTATTTCTAGCCTTAACTCTTACTTGAGGGGACATTGATTCAAAAAGAGGACTTGAACAAAACTCAAGCTTGTTATTCTACACAGACATTTATTGAATCAAGTTATTTTCAAATTATGTCAATTTCCAGCAATTGATATTTAACACTTTGACATCCTATTATTAATACAATATTGACCAAATTGAAAGGGGGGGGGGCGTGTATGGATCACCTACTCCATACACGCCCCCACCATACATGGCTAAATGGTTCAGACTCCACTAGCTCGTCACCACTATGACACACGTCTGGCTTAAGTCAATGCATAACTGAACTCTCACCGTCTCAACTCAGACTGATGCACCCTGAGAGTGTCTGGCTGTCACCCGTCAGGGTGTGGAAGCTGGCTGGTAACCTTCTCACTGTGCAAGGCGGTCGCTAACTGCATCTACCAGCCACCCCCAATGTGGGGAAGCTGGGTATTCTTCATGCCCTAATAAGGACTGGGACAGGCCAAGCTAGCCCTTACCAACCTAAGTACTACCATGTCAGCAGATTGAAGCTAGTCAACACCTCCCTCGTACCTTCTCGCTCCTCACCAACACGCGCACACACACCCACAATTACAACTCACAATTATATGTGAAAGAGTGCAAAATACTAGCACTGTTATATATTCCCCTATCTCCCCCAAAATGAAGCTTTTTGTAGTGGGATCCAATCAAGATTGAATCACTCGAAAACTTCATTTAGTGGAGACAAAATAAAAAGTAAGAATAAACGTATCAACAAGGTGCATAAAAAAATACAAGAAAATACATCCTATCTAAAGAAAATTAAAATAGTGTGACAAATCCCTAGCTAAAATATTTCAGTTCAATTTTCACTGGGTCTATTTTTTTTAAACAAATGTTTTTCAATATTTTTCAGTATCTTAAAATGTCTTTTAAAAGTCTCTGAAGATGTGGCACCGGGAAACACGATTTGCAGGCAGGATTGATGGTCGTAGCAATGCTTCCCGAATTATCAATTTCCGGATGCTGCTCCTTCAGGCGCCACCACAACGCTGGTAGCCGGGGTCAGAGCCAAGAGCCTACTAGGTGCACTATACCGCTTACTCGGCAACCCCCGTCACGTCAGGGTCACCCCACACCGAGCATCTACTGGCCAGCGTTTTTGGGGTCCTGGCGCGACCATTGGGGCGGCAATTTTCACTCCTAAACTACAGACCCGCGCTGCTCTTCCAGCGACGTCCTACTGCCCACATCCCTCGACGGAGTCTTCAGTCTGCACTGTCACGCTGTCTCACACACGGCCACAAGATGTTGTGTCTGCCGGCAAGTGGCAGCCAATGAAGGCAACCGGGCTGGTCTAGACACAGCGTCCTTGCGTGTAGTGCTCCCAACACCAAGCACCAGACTAAGTGCCAAGTGTGAGCAGCATCTTGGGCCCCGCTAGTGACCAATGACCATCACTAGGGGCCGGGCGCCAACCGTCACAGGCTGGTCGTATACGGTGGCCCATGCATCTTCTTCCTTCTCTCTTCTCTCTTCTTCCTTCTCTCTTCTTTCTTCTTCCTTCTCTCTTCTTACTTCTCTTCTTTCTTCTTACTTCTCTCTCCTTTCTTCTTCCTTCTCTCTTCTTACTTCTCTTCTTTCTTCTTACTTCTCTCTCCTTTCTTCTTCCTTCTCTCTTCTTTCTTCTTCCTTCTCTCTTCTTTCTTCTTCCTTCTCTCTTCTTTCTTCTTCCTTCTTTCTTTCTTCTTCCTTCTCTCTTCTTTCTTCTTCCTTCTCTCTTCTTTCTTCTTCCTTCTCTCCTTTCTTCTTCCTTCTCTCCTTTCTTCTTCCTTCTTTCTTCTTCCTTCTCTCTTCTTTCTTCCTCCTCTCTTCTTTCTTCTTCCTTCTTTCTCGATCATCCAGTGGGGTCATCAACAAGACAACCTGGGGTCCAATGGGGTCGCCTGGAGTTGGTAACCGGTAACAAGGGGTCCATTGGGGGTCGTCTAAATAATGACAGACAACCAGAGTCGACCGTAGTCAGCTTGGGGTCCACTGGAGGTTGCCGTGCGACGATGACAGGCAACATGGGGTCCACTGGGGTCCGTTGTTGATGGACCGATGGTAATGGACCGGACTGGGGTCGTTGTTGTTCTTCCGCAACCAGTGGGGTCGTCGACAGAACAACCTGGGGACCGCTGGGGTCCTGATCGTAGTGGGACATCGTCCCACATCCTCACCAACACGCACGCACACACACACACAATTACAACTCACAATTATACGTGAAAGAGTGCAAAATACTAGCACTGTTATAATGTTAGATTCTGGAGACAGGTTCGGTATATCAACCCCAGATCTTACTCTTTATTTGACTCTTGAAGGATATCACCTCCCAGATGGTACCTTGTGTTCAGCCTCCTGCTCCCTTCGCCTAATATCATTACTTTGCACTTTCCCGAGTTAAACTTTAGTAGCCATTTTCTAGACCATTCCACCAGTTTGTCCAGGTCGTCCTATAGTCTGTCTATCTTCATCTGTCTTTATTCTTCTCATAATTTTTGTATCATCAGCAAAAATTGAGAAAAATGAGTCTATACCCTCTGGAAGATTGCTTACATATATCAGAAACAGAATGGGTCCAAATACAGAGCCCTATGGGACCCCGCTGGTGACATCTCGCCACTCTGATGTCTTCCCCTCACAGTTACTCGCTGTTTCCTGTTGCTTCGATACTCCCTTATCCACTGGAGCACCTTACCTTTTACTCCTGTCTGTTTCTCCAACTTTTGTAACAGCTTTTTATGGGGTACTGTCTCAAAGGCTTTCTGACAGTCCAAGAAAATGCAGTCTGCCCATCCTTCTCTTTCTTGCCTAATTTTTGTCACTTGGTCATAGAATTCTATTAAGCCTGTGAGGCATGACTTGCCATCCCTGAACCCATGTTGGTGGTGTGTTAGAAAGCTCTTTTCCTCACGATATTCTCCATCATCTTGCATGGTATACAAGTTAAGGAAACTGGCCTGTAGTTCAGTGCCTCTCATCCGTCACCCTTTTTGTATATTGGGACTACATTAGCCGTCTTCCAGCTTTTCGGTAGGTCTCCTGTTTCCAGTGACCTATTATACACCATAGAGAGTGGCACACTTAGTGCTTCTGCGCCCTCTTTTAGTATCCACGGTGAGATTCTATCAACCCCAACAGCCTTGTGTGTGTGTGTGTGTTGGGTGAGGAGGGACTACCACCAATATCCTGTGGCGGGAGGATCACCCCTCCCACCCCCCCCCCCACACACACACACAAAAACACACACACATTAGAAATAGTTTTTTATTGTTAGAGTAGTTAACAAGTAGAATGACTAGAAGTAGAATAACACTAGGCTGTGATGTGGTGGAGGCAGACTCCACATACAAAGTTTCAAATGTAGATATAAAAGCCGGATAGACTCAGAACCTGTAAACTAGTTGATTGACATTCGAGAGGCAGGACCAAGCACAATTAGGCGAATACAACTAGGTGAATACACACACACTCGCACACAAAAGGCTGTTGACCTGATCACCCAGAATGAAGAGGACAGAGAACTTGGAGAACCAAATACCACTAGAAGTCAGTGATCATTGTGTCCTGGCATTTGAGTTTATGATATCAATTTGTCACAAGACGTGAGGCAGAATACCGCGAGAGGATAGGATCAGGCGTGTACCAGTTGGATCCAAAACTTGCCAAGGATTACGACTGACAGAACACGAGAGCGCCAGTATTCCCCTAACCCTCACCTACACCAGAGCGCCGAGCTACATAGCACCAAACAAGCACTTTTGAAATATCTCAGGGTTTACACACGCATGATTGGACAGGTTCGTTACGACGCCCGACCCGAGACAAGTTGCAACTAAAATAGTTGCAAATACATCATGCAGCAACTCGGCAAGTGACTTCCCGGCCCTGCTATGTGCCACACAGATGGGATTGAAACTGCAGCTGGTTGTGAGACCTGGTTTCATCTTGCCCTTAATGCTATACACCTTCACACTGTAACCATTGTAATAGTTGAAACAATTGTAGAAATGCTAAAAATAGAAGTTATGATTAAAATATGAGACGGCAAAACTTTATATTAACTATACAAGTGTCGTATAGTCTTTCTCTCAATTCCTTCACATATTGGTCTCCGAATGCATGATAGAACTGATCAGTTGGCCAAGACTTTTCTCGTAAAGAGGGAATTGATTACCAACTTGGACTGCCTTTGAGCAGCCTGAGGGCAGCAATATTCCGGGAACATCAACTAAATTTCGGAGACTTGAGGCAAAGTGAAATTCACACCAGTTACTCCATCTATCATCATTCTATTATGCAGGAAATACCGCACGTCTATGGGTCATCCAATAAGGTTAGCAGACTTCTAGATGTTACCACAGCTAGGCTTAGGCTCGGCTACAAGTACCTCTGGGAATTTCTAACATCTGCTGATGTAGATTTGACTAAATGTAAACTCTGTCAGCAGAACTATTCGTATACTTTGCGTCATTATATAATGGAATGTGAAAATATCGCGGAATTTAGAGATAACACTATCAATAGTGTCCAAGAAATGTGTAAGTACTTCATTCATAATGATGTGCTGCCCGAAATCTTAGCGAAGTATCCAAAATTTGCTTACTGTAGGTAATGCATGCACATGACTGTAAAGCTGCCGCCCAGTTGGGTGGGTGTGGAGCAAGACTAGTAACTGTGTGACTCACCATAGATGTAGAGTGCCTTGTATAGTGACTGTTGTGAGCCTCTTGTTGATCACTTGTGACAGAAAAGCTTATTGATGTGTGTATTTGTGTGGGTGATTAAATATGTATGTGTATACGTATATATATGTACATTTATGCATGAGTATGTGTACATGTATATATAACATTTGTAATTTTGTAACTAACGTCAAAAGATTGTTATTTGCTTAGCTAAACGAACTAGAGGGTTCAGTTCCTGAACCGATTATGTGCCTCTGTAACCCTTTACACCACCGCCCAAGGGATGGGTATGGGGTGCATAATAAAGAAAGAAATTGAATTCACATAATACATCACCATCTATAATGAAAACCTGCGTACTTGCTCCAACTTCAAAGAACTACCGAGCCACTATATCCTCCTCTGATAACTGGAGAGCCTGTTCCCCAGACACATTGCCATACAGGGTATTTGACCACATCCATTTACCACCCAGCTGACCAACAATTAGACATGCTGGTCATTTTCCCACCTCTCGCTCTCAATTTGTTTACAAAACTGGCTACTCTGCGACACTGAACTTTCTTGATGGAACTATTCACAACTACAACTCACAGGGTGGCTCTGGTCGCCTTGTTACTTGATGTTTCTAAAGTATTCATACATTTTAATACTAAAAGCTTTTTGGAGAATTGCTGAACAGAAAAATTATATCCTGTGATGCAGGCGATGAGTCACAATAACGTGACTAGAGTAAGTTAGTCTTGTTAGTCACAATCGACTTGAGAATGGTCCACGACGGACCGAGAAACGTCGACGGACCGAAACGTCGTCGTCCCTTCACCTTCTAGTGTGTGGTCTGGTCAACTTACTATATCCTGTAATCGCTATACACATGTGTAACTCTTATCGGATAAGCAATACAGCTTTGAAATGGAATTATGTCCTCTGAAAGTTTTTCATTAAAAATGGGGCTAAACAAGGATTTGTGTTGAGTCCTTTATAATGTGCTGTCTATCTTGATCTCTTGTTGACAGTGTTAAGAGTCAGGAGAGGTAGCCTGTGCTACTGGGAACAAGAAGTTGCAAGTAGCACAGTCTATGGTGAGCCCGTAGTGGACTTGTCATTGCCGTTTATCATTATAGCGCACAGAATATATAATTATAATAACCAGTGCTAGGCTATTAATACTTTTTTGTACGAATGCGGAGTATATTTCATTGTTTAACTAATATTAATACAACACCATTTTATGAAACATTTGTAACCGGTATAAATGTAAACACTTGCACATTCATGAGTAAAATTTTCCTAGTAAATTTAATTTATTCTACTGATATCCACTCCCCTAAGCTGACCCCTACCCTCCCCCACCCCTCTAAGCTAACCCCTACCCTCCCCCACCCCTCTAAGCTAACCCCTACCCTCCCCCACCCCTCTAAGCTAACCCCTACCCTCCCCCACCCCTCTAAGCTAACCCCTACCCTCCCCCACCCCTCTAAGCTAACCCCTACCCTCCCCCACCCCTCTAAGCTAACCCCTACCCTCCCCCACCCCTCTAAGCTAACCCCTACCCTCCCCCACCCCTCTAAGCTAACCTCTACCCTCCCCCACCCCTCTAAGCTAACCTCTACCCTCCCCCACCCCTCTAAGCTAACCCCTACCCTCCCCCACCCCTCTAAGCTAACCCCTACCCTCCCCCACCCCTCTAAGCTAACCCCTACCCTCCCCCACCCCTCTAAGCTAACCCCTACCCTCCCCCACCCCTCTAAGCTAACCCCTACCCTCCCCCACCCCTCTAAGCTAACCCCTACCCTCCCCCACCCCTCTAAGCTAACCTCTACCCTCCCCCACCCCTCTAAGCTAACCTCTACCCTCCCCCACCCCTCTAAGCTAACCCCTACCCTCCCCCACCCCTCTAAGCTAACCCCTACCCTCCCCCACCCCTCTAAGCTAACCCCTACCCTCCCCCACCCCTCTAAGCTAACCCCTACCCTCCCCCACCCCTCTAAGCTAACCCCTACCCTCCCCCACCCATCTAAGCTAACCCCTACCCTCCCCCACCCCTCTAAGCTAACCCCTACCCTCCCCCACCCCTCTAAGCTAACCCCTACCCTCCCCCACCCCTCTAAGCTAACCTCTACCCTCCCCCACCCCTCTAAGCTAACCTCTACCCTCCCCCACCCCTCTAAGCTAACCCCTACCCTCCCCCACCCCTCTAAGCTAACCCCTACCCTCCCCCACCCCTCTAAGCTAACCCCTACCCTCCACCACCCCTCTAAGCTAACCCCTACCCTCCACCACCCCTCTAAGCTAATCCCTACCCTCCACCACCCCTCTAAGCTAATCCCTACCCTCCACCACCCCTCTAAGCTAACCCTACCCTCCCCCACCCCTCTAAGCTTACCCTACCCTCCCCCACCCCTCTAAGCTTACCCTACCCTCCCCCACCCCTCTAAGCTTACCCTACCCTCCCCCACCCCTCTAAGCTTACCCTACCCTCCCCCACCCCTCTAAGCTTACCCTACCCTCCACCACCCCTCTAAGCTAACCCCTAACCTCCCCACCCCTCTAAGCTAACCCCTACCCTCCCCCACCCCTCTAAGCTAACCCCTACCCTCCACCACCCCTCTAAGCTAACCCCTACCCTCCCCCACCCCTCTAAGCTAACCCCTACCCTCCACCACCCCTCTAAGCTAACCCCTACCCTCCCCCACCTCTCTAAGCTAACCCCTACCCTCCACCACCCCTCTAAGCTAACCCCTACCCTCCACCACCCCTCTAAGCTAACCCCTACCCTCCACCACCCCTCTAAGCTAACCCCTACCCTCCCCCACCCCTCTAAGCTAACCCCTACCCTCCCCCACCCCTCTAAGCTAACCCCTACCCTCCACCACCCCTCTAAGCTAACCCCTACCCTCCACCACCCCTCTAAGCTAACCCCTACCCTCCACCACCCCTCTAAGCTTACCCTACCCTCCCCCACCCCGCCATAAGTGCCCCTCTCTGAGCCATTTGACTGGACCACTCATGCCCCCACACCACCACCTCTTCTTCACCTCCACACCATTTCCTCCAACAGTAAACAAACACTCACCCCTCTTACCGCGCCAACCAAACCAACACACTATTTCTCCCCCCAAAACCACGCTGCCCATAAGTACCGTCCAAGTGGTTGGGCACCAATCCTCCCCCCCCTCCCCCCTGTCCCATCCTAAATCATTATCCTGACCCCAGTGCTATATAGTCGTAATGGCTTGGCGCTTTCCCCTGATTCCCTGGTAGGGGTTTCCCCCTTTCCTTACCCACGACAATACCACGTTCACCTTCTCCTTCCACCTCCACACCTCTATGTTCCCACCTACACCTCTAGCCCCACCCACGTACATCACTACACACAGTTGCTATACACCAGTGGCTCCAGCACCACTTCTCTCAGCCCCACCTCCCCTTCCTTCACCCCTTCAACCCCCTCAACCCCAAGACAAATAGACCTAATTTGGCTATTACCTAATTTCCCCTTCATCAATACATTTCCCCAGCCTCCTAAACGCCACAGTTTTCTACCCAACACGCACTGCTACACTTCATCACTCTGACCATGATGACAGAGGCCAGCTTGATGATAACAGAGCCACCATCAACAATATCCTATACTTTGCAGTTCACCAGTTCAACACATCATCACCATTCTTAAAAAAAAACTGAATCGTGATCGATCTTAATCTTTAAGGTTGTAAACCGTTTTTCATTCATAAACAGGAAGTTTGGCGGGTGCATGGAATGGATTTTGCAACCCGTCCTCGACTCAAGTCCATTACATCCAGCGGTCGACCCCACAGACGCATTCATAAATTTGTACATGCTGTTCATTCAAAACGGGAATTTTCTCAAATATAAATTAATATTATAATATATTAGCATATTGTGCATATATAGGCATAGGTTAGGTTAGGTTAGGTGTTTAGGTTCTGTTAGCGATTATTTGTATTTGTAGTACGTGGGTGAAGCATTTAGTGCGTTGTAGTTCGAACAAAATTTGCCAATGAAGCATTAGTTCTGGAAGTGCTCGAACGAGATCAGTTGTGAGTCGTGTGTAACCCGTTTTTCATTCATAAACAGCTGGGGGTTTGGCGGGTGGATGGAATCACTTTTGTGTCTTTGTTTGGAGGACGGACTGGGATTTTGGCCCTTGTTTATGAGAACGAGCTGAATCACAAACGATGACGTTCGATGACTTCTCGAACGACTTCGTTGACAATCTCTGTTCGAACCACAACGCTGTAAACAGCCAGTCCTCTAAACAAAGACCAAAAGTCCATTCCATGCACCCGTCAAACCCCTTGTTTATGAATGAAAAACGGTTTACACATGACTCAACTCATGACGTTTGAACACTTCCGGAACAAGTGCTTCACTGATGAATTTTTTTCGAACCACAACGCTGGACAGGCCACCGAACTTTCAAACCTCCTCTCTCTCTACACCCACATCCTCTTCCAGAATTTCATCTCCCCATCCCTCTACCTCCCCCATCCTTTCCAACCCCTTTGGACATCAAAGAAAGAAGAACGCTGAAAACAGCCCGTCCTCCAGTGACACAAAAGTTATTCCATGCACCCACCAAACCCCCAGCTGTTTATGACTGAAAAACGGTTTACACACGGTTTACACACGTCTCAACTGATTTCGTTCGAACACTTCCGGAACAGGTACTTCACTGACGAATTTTGTTCGAACTACAACGCATTAAATTCTTCACCCACGTACTACAAATACAAATAATCGCCAATAGAACCTAAACACCTAACCTAACCAGTGCCTAAATATGTACAATAAGGTAATATAAAATAATATAAATTTATATTTGAGACAATTTCTGTTTTGAATGAACAGCATGTTAAAATTTATGAATGCGTTTTTGGGGTCGACCACTGGATGGAATGGACTTGGTCTGAGGACGGGTTACCCTGAGCCATGTCAACAGTCTTCCCTTAACTCCAAAACAGGATACGTGTCTTAATATTATTAATTCTGTTTCCTGTATCAAAAGCAGTTTGGAGGTCAATAAATGCCGCCTGAGAGCTTGGTCCCTCTCTAATACAATATTCAACAAAGCAAGTCTGTGTGCTTCTTCCGGGAAGGAAACCGTACAGGTTAGGAGCAAGTTGGGATCTAATATGAAACATTAACCTGTCGAGTATAATCCTGCCAATAACGCTATACAAACAGGATATCAAGACATCCCCCCTCTTGTCACCCCCCCCCCCCCATGCAATGACAAAATACTATTCTACCTTCTATTTTATGTTATATAATTGATGTTCAGTGGGTGATTAACTCGTGTTCAAATTTGATTACTTGAGTTGCGAGAGCCACTAGTGAGTAATTTACCATGTCAGTGAGTAATTATCCCGTTTATTATATTTTTATTTACCACATATTATGCAAAACTGTTATTAAATTCAAATCGCAATGCCGCCCCGTACAATTCTCAGGGAACTGGCGGGGAATTCAATTCTGCATCTGGAAGTGGCAGGGAACTCTTAGTAAGGGAAACGGTTTATAAATATTGTGGCTCGTTGAGGTGAGCGAAGTTGTGTAATTGTTACTTACGCTAGGCTGTGAGTGAGAGCTCTCCAGGCAGGAGAAAAACGTTAAAGACTTGGACTCAACGAAGCGAGGGAATGTGTGACGGAGTGTGACCACCATCGAACACTGCAAGGAAGCCGACAATAAATATCTTAGTGAAAGGCTGGGACCGGGAGCTTCACTCTACGGTTTCACCGCTGGGATGCTATAATGATGAGTTCAAAGGTTTGTGATGTCACATGTGGTTGAAGCCTTATTAATGAGTACATGGCTTGCCAGTAAAATAAAATATATCCTGCCATCACAGTATTCTTGATTACTGAAGCTTCAAGTATACACGATGAGTTCAAAGGCGTTAAATTAATTTTAGTGTAGATTAGAATTATTGAAAATTAACCGTTGATAACCGAGTGATGAGGCGAATTGCTGGGGATAAAAAGATATACGTCATAACTGATGATATTTTAGAGCTGATGAGTTAATATAATTATCTGCTTTACCATTATTGGGAAGAGGAAGCTATTAGGCTTATGGTGGCCACCCTATTACACGACTGACCTCCATGATACCTATTTACCGCAAGGTGAGCAGATGCATGAGGAGTTAAGAAACGTGCCCAAACGTTTTGCACTACCTGGGAATCCAATTCTGGAAAATGTTGACTGGTGTGAGGCGTTTATACGCATCTATTTATATTGACGGGAAGTGAAATTTGTTAAGTATACGGTGGATATGTGATAAGACGATGAATTATTAGTTGAGAATTATATACCACCTCAAGAGTTATGTATACTGAATTCTTGGTTTATTTACACTAAGAGTTTAATATAGTGCGGGACTATGGCACGGTCTACAGTATACTTGTTGGTTGGACATTAAGACATTGTGGTGGTGTCAATAGTCCTCCAGATAATGAGTGACCCAACACCAGACCAACACTCGTGGGATGCGCCCCGGCGTACCCGTGAAGGGTTAATCGTGAAGCCGAATGGTGAAATGAATGACGCTGATCCGCACAAACTAATGCGCCTCGCAGCAAATAAACACACACAGACAGGCAAATGATTGAGGAGCCCCAGAAGTCCCTCAGGGTGTCACGCACCGGCCCCGCCCCACACACACAGAGAACACCACACGGGAAGCAAAACCAAAAACTTGGACTCTAACTAATACGCAAAAAGTCACTCAGTGCCCGCCGACAGAGCAGAAGAAGAGGCACACCGGGAGCCCACCAACTCCCGGCACCTCTCGACCAAGCCGGCGCCGGACACCGTCACCCCGCCCGAAGAATCCTTCCTCCCTCTGGATCAAGGGAGGACCATCGAACACTTGTATGAGCGAAGTCAAATTCATCTGGATGTTGATTTCGAGCCATATGAATTCGACTTCGAGCAAACAACTGTTCGATGGTCCACCATTGATCCAGAGAGAAGACGTAAGACCTGGCAGACAGTTAGAAACAGGAGTCAGACAACAATCACCTTACCCTACCCTTCGCCGCTTCTACGATTAAGTGGGTTATGTGAATCGTAGAGTGGGCACACACTTATAAATGTCCACACACACTTATAAATGTCCAACCCACACTTATAAATGTCTAGATTTAGATTTCTCCTTGTGAGCTCAGTATAGCTGAGTTAGTGCAAGAGAGTGTACTCCTGAAGCTGTCATATTGCAGACGAAACGACGAACAATAAAAATGGGAGATTTGGTGATCTAGTGTTTCTTCACCTTCTAGATAGTAGAAGATATTTTGCAAAAAATGGAAAATATCCAAAAGAAAATGAATAATAGTCACAATGCTGTTGTGTTTATTGACATGTGTATTAGAGAAAACCTGCGTTTAGAGACAAATTCATGTTGCACCTTATTGCACCAGACCGTCTTCGAGCGTTCACAATGGTACTGAACTGATACATTAAATTGCTCGAACCTAACCTAACCGAGGACCCATTAATAGAAAATGGGACATCACGTCAATTTTGCGAGCCGCTATGATTTTTAATACATCAGTTTCAGGCTATCGGGGGATTTATACGTCAAAATGCGATATTCTATTCGATAGGACGGGTTGTTAAATGAAAAGGCTGGTAGTCCCTGTTTTGTGGCTGTGTGTTAGTGCTATGAAAGACGAGTGTTGGCTGTCCAGACACAGGGGAGGACAGCAACACTAGACATACACCGGCAGGATACACTGCCAGACACAGGGGATGGCAGCAACACTAGACATACACCGGCAGGATACACTGCCAGACACAGGGGAGGACAGCAACACTAGACATACACCGGCAGGATACACTGCCAGACACAGGGGATGGCAGCAACACTAGACATACACCGGCAGGATACACTGCCAGACACAGGGGATGGCAGCAACACTAGACATACACCGGCAGGATACACTGCCAGACACAGGGGAGGACAGCAACACTAGACATACACCGGCAGGATACACTGCCAGACACAGGGGAGGACAGCAACACTAGACATACACCGGCAGGATACACTGGGGAGGACAGCAACACTAGACATACACCGGCAGGATACACTGCCAGACACAGGGGATGGCAGCAACACTAGACATACACCCGCAGGATACACTGCCAGACACAGGGGAGGACAGCAACACTAGACATACACCGTCAGGATACACTGCCAGACACAGGGGATGGCAGCAACACTAGACATACACCGTCACGATACACTGCCAGACACAGGGGATGGCAGCAACACTAGACATACACCGTCAGGATACACTGCCAGACACAGGGGAGGACAGCAACACTAGACACACAGCCATACACCCACAGTTGTCCACTGTGGGTGTTTCAGGACCAAAGAGCCAAAGCTCAACCCCCGCAAGCACAAATAGGTGAGTACACCAAACCCCCATATGCATTGTCCATTATTATTATTATTATTATTATTACTACTACTATTGTTATTAGCATTATTATAAAGCAGACAAGGGTCTACGTGCTATTAAGTTCTGTTGGTATTGTCACCATCGAAACATTATTACCTTGCGGTAATACACAATTGATGTAACACACAATTAAAATATAAGTTAATAAATTAACTTATGTTTTACTTAAAACAAGCAAAGTTTCGTTAAACGTACTGTACAGATATTGAATTTCGTTTTGTTTTTAGTGAAATACGAGTTAATTTATCTTCACAAATGCGTATAAATAATGCTGGAATTCGAAGTTGGTAAAGATTTCATGCGGACGCCCTTTACTTCCGCTAATGTACGGTAATAACATGGATCAAACGAACGACTCATTCGCCACTTTTTATATTTTACGGTGAAGATTATTCCCCCTTGCATTCTTTCCTGATGCCTCCAATATCTGCTGACTAGACGATCATGGAATTCCTTGGAAGATTGCCTGCCAGTGTCTCCACGGCCATCTTGCGCCCCCGGTAATTGCTTGTGTGATATACCGTTACAGAGTCAGACGCATCATATATAATAGAAACCGCCTAGGCGAGCGTGACTCACGAGCATCATGCACGCCGGCCAAGAATTAACAAGGTGGTACCATGCAATGTCACATTGGTTCACTGGCCTTACATTGACTTGTTCGTGACATCAAAACTCGGCGAACAGTCTTAAATATTCTAGTTAATCTTTGTAAAAGTTTCGTGGTCCACGGCATATACTTGACTAACGTTAGGCAGCTGTGTGCGACCCACAGGCCATGTTCACTGTCCACCAAGTACTAATAGCGGGAGACACCATCTAGCAGCCCGTCCTCGTAAACAAAGACCAAATGCTCGTAAAACAAGCAACCCGTCCTCGACTCAAGTCCATTACATTCAGCGGTCAACCCCACAGACGCATTCATAAATTTTAACATGCTGTTCATTCAAAACGGGAGTTTTCTCAAGTATAAATTAATATTATAATATATTAGCATATTGTGTATATATAGGCATAGGTTAGGTTAGGTGTTTAGGTTCTGTTGGCGATTATTTGTATTTGTAGTACGTGGGTGAAGCATTTATAGCGTTGTGATTCGAACAAAATTCGTCAGTGAAGCACTTGTTCCGGATATGTTCGAACGTCAGCAGTTGTGAGTCGTGTGTAAACCGCTTTTCATTCATAAACAGGGGGTTTGGCGAGTGCATGGAATCACTTTTGGATCTTTGTTTGGAGGACGGGCTGAAACAAGCCACTAAGTCCCCTGTTTATGAATAAAACACTCCACACACGACTTAAAACTGATAGCGTTTCAACTTCAACCCGTCCTCAGACAATGCTCGTCCACCAACTGTCAACCCCAAAGACGCATTCCTCAATTTTAATATGCTGTTCATTCCAAATGCGATTTTTTTTCTTATATATTACTATTATTATTATATATTAGCATATTGTTCATATTTAGGCGTATGTTAGGGTAGGCGTTAAGGTTCTGTTGCCAATTATTTGTATTTATAGGACGTGGGTGAATCATTTACAAAGTTACGGTTCGAGCAGAGGTCGTCAGCGAAGCACTGTTCGAAAAATGTTTGAACGTCATCAGTTTTGAGTCGTGTGTTGAGCGTTTTTCATTTATAATCCGGATGTTTGGCGGCTGCAGTAATCACTTTTGGCCTTTGTTCAGGAGGACGGGCTGGAAAACACTTTACACACAACTTTCAACTGATGACATTTAAACAATTCACGAATTGTTCTTCGCTGACGATTTGTGTTCGAATCACGTCGCTGCAACTGCTTCACCCACGTACTTCAAATACAAATAATTCGTCTAATTATGCCACAATTCTAACATACATTTACATTCAATTATAATCGAGAAAGTATCGTTTTTAGTTACATGAACGTTAAAATTGGCTAAAATTGGCGTTAAAATGTGCCTTTAGGGTCGGCCGCTGCTTAGACGAGCATAGCCTGACGAGGTCAGAATGGACTGGAGTCTTCCATTATTGAAATACAACCCGTCCTCAGACCACAACCCGTCCTCGGACCAAATCCATTCCATCCAGCGGTCGACCCCACAGACGCATTCATCAATTTTAACATGTTCATTCAAAACAGGAATTTTATCAAATATAAATTAATATTCTTTTATATTAGCACATTGAACATATTTAGGCACAGTGACGCCAATCACTGGAAACTAATATGCCACGCGGCAAAGAAACGCAGAGAAGTTCCTCAGGGTGACAAGCACCGGCCTCGCCCCACACAGTGAACACTGGGTAGCAAAACCAAAAACTCTGCTCCCCGGCTAAAACGCAAAAGTCATCCAGTGCCCTCCGACGAAGCAGAAGCCGGCCGCCCACCACGGCTGAAGGCACACCGGGAGCCCACCAAGACCCACCAACTCCCAGCACCTCTCAGCCAAGCCGGCGCCAGACACCGTCACCCCGCTTGGAGAACCAGCCAGAACACGTCAAACAAATCTATCAACACTCCCGTGACCCAAGGCGATATGTGCGTCAGGCGTCGTACAACCGGACCGTTGATAAGAACTGACAAACGGCAGTAGCAAATCCAAAATAGCAAAACCAAACGTGAACCGGCGGCCCCCAGGCGTCCAGACGTCCGCTCGACGTCCAACCCGTCCTCGACTCAAGTCCATTACATTCAGCGGTCAACCCCACAGACGCATTCATAAATTTTAACATGCTGTTCATTCAAAACGGGAGTTTTCGCAAGTATAAATTAATATTATAATATATTGGCATATTGTGTATATATAGGCATAGGATAGGTTAGGTTAGGTGTTTAGGTTCTGTTGGCGATTATTTGTATTTGTAGTACGTGGGTGAAGCATTTATAGCGTTGTGATTCGAACAAAATTCGTCAGTGAAGCACTTGTTCCGGATATGTTCGAACGTCAGCAGTTGTGAGTCGTGTGTAAACTGCTTTTCATTCATAAACAGGGGGTTTGGCGGGTGCATGGAATCACTTTTGGATCTTTGTTTGGAGGACGGGCTGCGACGTCAAGGTTGTGGGTGAAGCATTTACAGCTTTGTATTTCGTACAAAATTCGTCAGTGAAGCACTTGTTCCGAAAGTGTTCGAACGTCATCAGTTGTGAGTCGTGTGAAAACCGTTTTTCATTCATATACAGGGGGTTTGGCGGGTGCATGGAATGGACTTTGGGCCTTTGTTTAGAGGACGGGCTGTGAAATAAGATGTTCAAGGCAGTTTAGAATAGTCCTCGTCTGCCCAGATGGCCCAACATGAGTGTAGTCGGCCGGATTGCATTACAGGCAAAGAACATAATTTGTGTTCTAGTGCTTCAAACTTAATTGTAGGAAAATAATTTGTCTATATTAAATAATAGTGAATTATATTATGATGATCTACTTTATCACAGTGAATGTTAACGTGAACTAAAGCTTAAAATAAATAAGATACTTAAACTTACACCTGTGATTTTCTTTCTAGTATTTGTCATATTTCATTAAACTCACAGACCAACGTTCCGGTACAGAAACATTAAACACATTTCAAGAACTCTGGTACAAACAACCCTTTATACTTTATCATCTGTGCCTATTTACAAGCTAAAAATAGTATTCCTTCATCCCAAACCTGTTTCCAACACTAGTAGCACTGTGCTCTGTCTTCCCTTCATATCTCAACTCCAAACTCTCACTAATAGCCTTCGTCCTCTTGACATAAAGTTCACCTTGCGACAAACTAACACTCTTCGTAGTAATCTGGTTCACACTCTTCCTCCTACTTCCACACCTGCTGGTGTCTACTCTAGTTCCCGTTCGTCTTGTCCTCTCCAATACTTTGGGGAAACTGGCTGTACACTATGTGACAGACATAAGCCTAACATATACTGCATGTATAACCTGGCTTCCTGTTCCCCGATACAATGAATTATTATTATAACTTTATATATAGTTTATATCTCTACCCCTTTTCCCCCAAACGCGTGAGACGCTATTATATTTAACAATAAATCAATAATTTTGTTGCTTACAGAGAAAGAATTCAAACATAATCTAAGATTCTAAGACCTTAACTACGAAAAAGGAATTTACTTACGAATCAGTTATATAGTTATTGTGTACCATTGTCCTTTGAGGCCTTGACCTGAGAACGTGTCAACCACCTGACCTAAAGCGCTACATGTCAGGTACATGTGTCGAGTGATATTTGCCTGAGAGAATAAATAACTAAAGGATTCAACAAACACTCGAGAAAACAAAAGGACACTAACCAGCAATTGAAATATACGAAGTTTAATTATAAAATAAAGACTTCAAGCCGAACAAACTTCAAGCATGAATTTATCCATAAACAAAGAATTGAATAAAAAAAATATATTCGCGAAATTGGACTTTGAACGGAAACCGAGCACTCTGTGACCAGCTGGCATTGAAAAACAATAAACGTCACAGAAAGTTGAGGCATTTTGGTGGAAAGTGGCGAGGACCGGCCAGGCTCCCCGCCGCTCGCGTTCTGACACAGGCCAGGGGTCCTCCTGGACATATTTCCAGTCATACTCCCGGAGAGCTTTCCAGCACACGCGGCATGTTATCGTAGCAAGAATTTCCATGAATATTGCCTTAGATACTTGTGACCTACAGACCAGGTTTCTTGAGTCGTTTCCTGGCTTTAAAACTAGGCTACTGGCTTTAAAGCTAGGCTACTGGCTTTACAGCTAGGCTACTGGCTTTACAGCTAGGCTACTGGCTTTACAGCTAGGCTGCTGGCTTTACAGCTAGGCTGCTGGCTTTACAGCTAGGCTGCTGGCTTTACAGCTAGGCTGCTGGCTTTACAGCTAGGCTACTGGCTTTACAGCTGGGCTACTGGCTTTACAGCTGGGCTACTGGCTTTACAGCTGGGCTACTGGCTTTACAGCTGGGCTACTGGCTTTACAGCTAGGCTACTGGCTTTACAGCTAGGCTACTGGCTTTACAGCTAGGCTACTGGCTTTACAGCTAGGCTACTGGCTTTACAGCTAGGCTACTGGCTTTACAGCTGGGCTACTGGCTTTACAGCTGGGCTACTGGCTTTACAGCTGGGCTACTGGCTTTACAGCTAGGCTACTGGCTTTACAGCTAGGCTACTGGCTTTACAGCTAGGCTACTGGCTTTACAGCTAGGTTACTGGCTTTACAGCTGGGCTACTGGCTTTACAGCTGGGCTACTGGCTTTACAGCTGGGCTACTGGCTTTACAGCTAGGTTACTGGCTTTACAGCTAGGTTACTGGCTTTACAGCTGGGCTACTGGCTTTACAGCTGGGCTACTGGCTTTACAGCTGGGCTACTGGCTTTACAGCTGGGCTACTGGCTTTACAGCTGGGCTACTGGCTTTACAGCTAGGTTACTGGCTTTACAGCTGGGCTACTGGCTTTACAGCTAGGCTACTGGCTTTACAGCTGGGCTACTGGCTTTACAGCTGGGCTACTGGCTTTACAGCTGGGCTACTGGCTTTACAGCTAGGCTACTGGCTTTACAGCTAGGCTACTGGCTTTACAGCTAGGCTACTGGCTTTACAGCTAGGCTACTGGCTTTACAGCTGGGCTACTGGCTTTACAGCTGGGCTACTGGCTTTACAGCTGGGCTACTGGCTTTACAGCTGGGCTACTGGCTTTACAGCTAGGCTACTGGCTTTACAGCTAGGCTACTGGCTTTACAGCTAGGCTACTGGCTTTACAGCTAGGCTACTGGCTTTACAGCTAGGCTACTGGCTTTACAGCTGGGCTACTGGCTTTACAGCTAGGTTACTGGCTTTACAGCTAGGCTACTGGCTTTACAGCTAGGTTACTGGCTTTACAGCTAGGTTACTGGCTTTACAGCTGGGCTACTGGCTTTACAGCTAGGCTACTGGCTTTACAGCTAGGCTACTGGCTTTACAGCTAGGTTACTGGCTTTACAGCTGGGCTACTGGCTTTACAGCTAGGCTACTGGCTTTACAGCTAGGCTACTGGCTTTACAGCTAGGCTACTGGCTTTACAGCTAGGCTACTGGCTTTACAGCTGGGCTACTGGCTTTACAGCTGGGCTACTGGCTTTACAGCTAGGCTACTGGCTTTACAGCTGGGCTACTGGCTTTACAGCTAGGCTACTGGCTTTACAGCTAGGCTACTGGCTTTACAGCTAGGCTACTGGCTTTGCAGCTAGGCTACTGGCTTTACAGCTAGGTTACTGGCTTTACAGCTAGGTTACTGGCTTTACAGCTAGGCTACTGGCTTTACAGCTAGGCTACTGGCTTTACAGCTAGGCTACTGGCTACTATATACTTGTATATGTATAGTCAGAACCAGTTATCGTGTATCAGTCTCTAAACAGAACCCACCAAAATAACGGACTATGATTTTAGTTACTCATGTCCTATTGATGTCAGAGTGATTGTTTACCAGTCAACACCAGGATTGACTACACAATACTCTCATCAAGGGACCGGGATTCATCAGGCATTTACGTGTTCACTTGCGAAACCTCTACATCTTGTCTTGATCGTGGTGGCTTATATTTATTATATAGTTTCAGAGGTTCGCCACCTCACAACCCAAGGTTGTTATTGTTATAGACAACCCTGGTAGTGTTTGCAGCTCATAAACTGTTTGATAAATGCCAATTAAGTCCACAGTGATTGAGGAAAGATAAACGTTTCGTAAGTGGATACGTAAATAATGTATGATGAATGTCAGCTTTTCTAATTTTCGATTATATTAATATTATATATATATATATATTATATATATATATATATATATATATATATATATATATATATATATATATATATATATTGCAAACAGTGCAAATCAATTACACTGATAACTCACGCCCACCTTCACCAGTGTGACCAATTAAGAGTTAACATTAATATTTTCGTGGCTTGACAAGTGGATGTGTGAGCGACATTTGACTGTCAAGTTTGGATATTATTGTTTTCATATAATTAGTCTCTGTAGGAAACTGTAATTTGATGGTTGAATAATAATATCTAATGGCCAGGTCGAGTGTGAGGGCTGACCCACCCTCTTGATGCTACTCATAACCTCTGACCCACCTCATGACCCCATCCTCACCCACCTTCAACCCACTCCTCCACCCCCCCCCCCCCCACTCCGCCAGCTACCACAACCCCTCCCCACTCTCCACCCCGCCACCAACCACCACCCCTCCACCAACTCTTCCCACCCCCCCCACTCTCCCCACAACACCCCTCCTTCCCTAGTCACTTATCTATGCGGGAAATATGCTAGTTAAAAGGTTGATATATGAGCGTTTCCGGTAAAAACATTATTTTAAATTGTTAAACTCTACTTTTTTCATGGTCATTTGCCTGACCTCTTGGCACTGATCTTGGCACCAGCACTCGCACAAGAACATTTTGGTCTCTGTATAAGCTCAACATAAATTAAAATATCCGTGAACTCACGCTAAACATAGGAAAGACCTGCTGCATTTTATATGGCTGTAAATCATCAAAGCAAACTCACCTTCAGATAGCCAAACTAAGATTAGTATTGAACAAAATGGAAAGTTCTTTGAGTCATGAACAAGAGACTCAACTGCAGGGGCCGTTTTACGTGATTTTAAATGTTGTTTAATGTCAACCAAACTTATTTTTACTGGTTGTATATAAAAAGGGCCGCAACTGTTCTACGTTTCAGTATCGCATCCTAAATAGAAAGGGAGTGATTTTTTTCAACGAATTTACACATTTTCAGTAATACTCTACAACCACAAGTTTCAAATTAAATCATTTCTATGACACTCGTCAATTACATTAGCACATAATAAAGGATTTGTATAAGGGGAGATTATCCAACATATGTTTATTTTTACGAATACAAGTAGTCAAAGTTCCCCAAAAATATATACCAATATTTCATGTTTGCAAATATTTATAAAATCAATAAATGAACTTAGGAATAAAGTTTTATAGAGACTGTACAGACGTCAACTACATACAAGGTGTATATTTTATGTAAATTGAAAAAGAAATGAAAGGAGAGTCAATTTTATGTTACTTGACAATAAATAAGGTCAAAGAGTCTGCCACCTGTGGTTGAGGTTGACATCAACCAATTTCTTTCAAAATATGCACCCTTACAGATAGGCTTACGTTCTGTAAGGTGTGTATTCTTTATCTTGACTGCGGGTGATAAAGAATGGTTCCAATTATTATGCATCACAAACATGAATGTAGAGCATTTCAAGAAACAATTACCGTGTCATGACTGTCATGTCTGAGAAAACGTACCATCATATTTAGTGTATTATTGCCCGAGTGAGATGGTCATGTGCGGTATTGGGACGCTTTATTAACCGTCATAGACTTGCACATTGTCAGGCACTCCACCTGATCCCCCGCCCGGGGCTACCAACCTTGGCTATCCATCCGCTGATCCCCCGCCCAGGGCTACCAACCTTGGCTATCCATCCGCTGATCCCCCGCCCGGGGCTACCAACCTTGGCTATCCATCCGCTGATCCCCCGCCCGGGGCTACCAACCTTGGCTATCCATCAGCTGATCCCCCGCCCGGGGCTACCAACCTTGGCTATCCATCAGCTGATCCCCCGCCCGGGGCTACCAACCTTGGCTATCCATCCGCTGATCCCCCGCCCAGGGCTACCAACCTTGGCTATCCATCAGCTGATCCCTCACCAGCTGATGGATATATTTAGTTTTCCATCATTTTGTCTTCTTTCTTCATATAAAAATTGTAAAATACAAATATAATAGTACATTATGATCTGCGATTCAAAATTCCCATGGGCACGCCAAATTTTGCCTAGTAGATTATTACCAATTTAGGTACACGCTCTCAAAACTGTTCGCCACACCTGCCCTAGACCAGTGTGAGACCTTCCCCAAGTTACAACCCACAACAAGACACCTCCACAGGTCGGTGTGGGGACTCCTGGTTCAACCTGACGTCGAGTGGACGTCTGGACGCCTGGGAGCCGCCGGTTCACGTTTGGTTTTGCTATTTTAGTCTTAGTTCAGCAGTCTCCGTGGTGTAGTGGTAAGACACTCGCCTGGCGTTCCGCGAGCGCTATGTCATGGGTTCGTATCCTGGCCGGGGAGGATTTACTGGGCGCAAATCCTTAACTGTAGCCTCTGTTTAACGCAACAGTAAAATGTGTACTTGGATGAAAAAACGGTTCTTCGCGGCAGGGGATCGTATTCCAGGGACCTGCTCGAAACGCTACGCGTACTAGTGGCTGTACAAGAATGTAACAACTCTTGTATATATCTCAAAAAAAAAAAAAATGGATTTGCTACTGCCGTTTGTCAGTTCTTATCAACGGTCCGGTTGTACGACGCCTGACGCACACATCGCCTTGGGTCCTGGGAGTGTTGATAGATTTTTTTGACGTGTTCTGGCTGGTTCTCCAGGCGGGGTGACGGTGTCCGGCGCCGGCTTGGCTGAGGGTGCCGGGAGTTGGTGGGTCTTGGTGGGCTCCCGGTGTGCCTTCAGCCTTGGTGGGCGGCCGGCTTCTGCTCCGTCGGAGGGCACTGGATGACTTTTGTGTTTTAGCCGGTGGGCCGAGATTTTGGTTTTGCTCCCCAGTGTTCACTGTGTGGGGCGAGGCCGGTGCTTGTCACCCTGAGGGACTTTTGGGGCTACCCAGTGTTCACTGTGTGGGGCGAGGCCGGTGCTTGTCACCCTGAGGGACTTTTGGGGCTACCCAGTGTTCACTGTGTGGGGCGAGGCCGGTGCTTGTCACCCTGAGGGACTCCTGGGGCTACCCAGTGTTCACTGTGTGGGGCGAGGCCGGTGCTTGTCACCCTGAGGGACTTTTGGGGCTCCTCAATCTCTTTGACGCGAGGCTTATTAGTTTCCGTGATTGGCGTCACTCGATCGTTTCCCGATTAGGCTTGGCGGTTCACCTTTTCCCGGCTTCGCGATTAGCTACGCCGGGGCGCATCCGATCCCACGATCGTCGTTGCCCCTAAATCAACAACAACCCACACCAGTTGACTAATTCCTTGATACGTATTTCCTGCTAGGTGAACAGGTGTGTCAGGTTTAAGGAAATGTGCCCAAACGTCTCGCTCTGCCTGGGAATTAAACCAGAATGGCTAATAGATAAAATTGTTTACTGCTCACCTGTATGTAGGTCTGTTTTTTTCACAATTGGTTGCTGGCTAATTACTGACTTAATCGGAGCTGTCTGCTGCAGGAATGAAAAGTGATTACCTGGAAAAATAATTACAACTAATCCTGATTGATGTGTTTGTCTGCTGTCATTATATGAAGGCACTCGGTTCATCATTTGTTTGACACTAGGTAACCAAGTGGGCTTTCTTTCTACCACAGACGTGGTTACACATTTACAATGCTAGCCAGCATATATACATTTTCTTCTGTATATAAAGAATATCGACGATATAAAAAATATCTTTATATCGCCGTGTTCATACCCCTCCCACGACACTAATTTAATGAATCATACTTATACCACATCATCCACCCACCACACTAACTCATCACCACTGCCTCACCATCCACCCACCACACTAACTCATCACCACTGCCGCACCACCCACCCACCATACTAACTCATCACCACTACCACACCATCCACCCACCACACTAACTCATCACCACTGCCGCACCATCCACCCACCATACTAACTCATCACCACTGCCGCACCATCCACCCACCACACTAACTCATCACCACTGCCACACCATCACGCGCACGGCCATTTGTTGATGATTGACAGTCACCTTCAACTCTATTCATACTTACTAAAATATAACAAATAGGGTTTCCTGGTTAATCCCCCGGTAGTGGAGGTGGTTGGGCACGGTCCCTTCCCTCCTTGCTCATCATTATATCCCTTGCAAGCACTATATAGTTATAATGCCAGTGGTTTCCCCTTATAAAGTAGCCATCCAGCCAGCAGACTAACCTTAGACTACTTCCTCCTCCCTGCCCCGCCGCACACTTTCCCACTCTTGAGAGTTATGGTTAACGATGAGAGGAGTTACAGGTGCCGCCGCCAGTATGTGGCCAACACTAACACAGCCCAGTGGTTCCCGGTCACGCCCTGGTTCATACCTGGTTGCCCTCGGTAACTCCTCTTGACCTCAACAACCACACACGTATTCTGTCATGTTATGACACCGTCTTACCACCTGCCGCTCACTACATACCTCTTATATAAACAAACTCCCTCAAGATATTCATATACAAGCAACTGCCAGCAGCTTTAATACCGTCACAAGTCTCTTTTAAAAGGTTCAGCTGGCTGATCTATTCTCTTTCATGGCATTTTATGGGCGGCCAGCGATCTATCTCACTTGAGGTTATCTTGAGATGATTGCAGGGCTTAGCGTCCCCGCGGCCCAGTCTTCGACCAAGCCTCCTTTTTATTACACCCCCCTTCCCCCAGGAAGCAGCCTGTGGCAGCTGTCTAACTCCTAGGTACCTATTTACTGGTAGGTAAACAGGGGCATCAGAGTGAAAGGAACTGTGCCCATTTGTTTTCCGCCTCCACCGTCAGGCCCTTGGAGCCGACTGGGTGGGGCCGACCACACTACGGCTAACAATTGTAACGCGTCTATACTGAACTAAATTGTTATTTCGCATTCGCAAAGAAAAACATTAGACACTTCATAGTGTAATTATCATTTATAACTGACGGAGAGCCCGCTGAACACCTGCACCTCGCCGCCCTTGCAACACACCTGCAGCTCGCCGCCCTTGCAACACACCTGCAGCTCGCCGCCCTTGCAACACACCTGCAGCTCGCCGCCCTTGCAACACACCTGCAGCTCGCCGCCCTTGCAACACACCTGCAGCTCGCCGCCCTTGCAACACACCTGCAGCTCGCCGCCCTTGCAACACACCTGCAGCTCGCCGCCCTTGCAACACACCTGCAGCTCGCCGCCCTTGCAACACACCTGCAGCTCGCCGCCCTTGCAACACACCTGCAGCTCGCCGCCCTTGCAACACACCTGCAGCTCGCCGCCCTTGCAACACACCTGCAGCTCGCCGCCCTTGCAACACACCTGCAGCTCGCCGCACTTGCAACACACCTGCAGCTTGCCACCCTTGCAACACACCTGCAGCTCACCGCCCATGCAACACACCTGCAGCTCGCCGCCCTTGCAACACACCTGCAGCTTGCCGCCCTTGCAACACACCTGCAGCTCACCGCCCTTGCAACACACCTGCAGCTCGCCGCCCTTGCAACACACCTGCAGCTCGCCGCCCTTGCAACACACCTGCAGCTCGCCGCCCTTGCAACACACCTGCAGCTCGCCGCCCTTGCAACACACCTGGAGTGCATCTCCTTCAAGATCACTCACCAGAACCTGACACAGCCCAACAACACCCACACAACAATAAGAAAGATAACATGTATGGCTGCGGGAGCGGGGCGGGAGGGAGCGTCACTGGTACAAGGCTGCCAACACCACAGCCCCATACACTGGTACAAGGCTACCAACACCACAGCGCCATACACTGGTACAAGGCTGCCAACACCACAGCCCCATACACTGGTACAAGGCTACCAACACCACAGCGCCATACACTGGTACAAGGCTGCCAACACCACAGCGCCATACACTGGTACAAGGCTGCCAACACCACAGCCCCATACACTGGTACAAGGCTGCCAACACCACAGCGCCATACACTGGTACAAGGCTGCCAACACCACAGCACCATACACTGGTACAAGGCTGCCAACACCACAGCCCCATACACTGGTACAAGGCTGCCAACACCACAGCCCCATACACTGGTACAAGGCTGCCAACACCACAGCCCCATACACAGGTACAAGGCTGCCAACACCACAGCCCCATACACTGGTACAAGGCTGCCAACACCACAGCGCCATACACTGGTACAAGGCTGCCAACAACACAGCCCCTACACTGGTACAAGGCTGCCAACACCACAGCGCCATACACTGGTACAAGGCTGCCAACACCACAGCACCATACACTGGTACAAGGCTGCCAACACCACAGCACCATACACTGGTACAAGGCTGCCAACACCACAGCACCATACACTGGTACAAGGCTGCCAACACCACAGCACCATACACTGGTACAAGGCTGCCAACACCACAGCACCATACACTGGTACAAGGCTGCCAACACCACAGCACCATACACTGGTACAAGGCTGCCAACACCACAGCACCATACACTGGTACAAGGCTGCCAACACCACAGCACCATACTCTGGTACAAGGCTGCCAACACCACAGCCCCATACACTGGTACAAGGCTGCCAACACCACAGCACCATACACTGGTACAAGGCTGCCAACACCACAGCACCATACACTGGTACAAGGCTGCCAACACCACAGCACCATACACTGGTACAAGGCTGCCAACACCACAGCACCATACACTGGTACAAGGCTGCCAACACCACAGCGCCATACACTGGTACAAGGCTGCCAACAACACAGCCCCTACACTGGTACAGGGCTGCCAACACCACAGCACCATACACTGGTACAAGGCTGCCAACACCACAGCGCCATACACTGGTACAGGGCTGCCAACACCACAGCCCCATACACTGGTACAAGGCTGCCAACACCACAGCCCCATACACTGGTACAAGGCTGCCAACACCACAGCCCCATACACTGACAATGAGAGCGTCCTCACCACCACCAACACAGCCCCATACACTGACAATGAGAGCGTCCTCACCACCACCAACACAGCCCCATACACTGCCAATGAACGCGTCCTCACCACCACCACCAACATAGCCCCATACACTGACAATGAGAGCGTCCTCACCACCACCACAGCCCCATACACTGACAATGAACGCGTCCTCACCACCACCACCAACACAGCCCCATACACTGACAATGAGAGCGTCCTCACCACCACCAACACAGCCCCATACACTGACAATGAGAGCGTCCTCACCACCACCACAGCCCCATACACTGACAATGAACGCGTCCTCACCACCACCAACACAGCCCCATACACTGACAATGAGAGCGTCCTCACCACCACCACCAACACAGCCCCATACACTGACAATGAGAGCGTCCTCGCCACCACCAACACAGCCCCATACACTGACAATGAGAGCGTCCTCGCCACCACCAACACAGCCCCATACACTGACAATGAGAGCGTCCTCACCACCACCACCAACACAGCCCCATACACTGACAATGAGAGCGTCCTCACCACCACCACCAACACAGCCCCATACACTGACAATGAGAGCGTCCTCACCACCACCAACACAGCCCCATACACTGACAATGAGAGCGTCCTCACCACCACCAACACAGCCCCATACACTGACAATGAGAGCGTCCTCGCCACCACCAACACAGCCCCATACACTGACAATGAGAGCGTCCTCACCACCACCACCAACACAGCCCCATACACTGACAATGAGAGCGTCCTCACCACCACCACCAACACAGCCCCATACACTGACAATGAGAGCGTCCTCACCACCACCAACACAGCCCCATACACTGACAATGAGAGCGTCCTCACCACCACCAACACAGCCCCATACACTGACAATGAGAGCGTCCTCACCACCACCAACACAGCCCCATACACTGATAATGAGAGCGTCCTCACCACCACCACCACCAACACAGCACCATACACTGAATGAACGCGTCCTCACCACCACCACCACCAACATAGCCCCATACACTGACAATGAGAGCGTCCTCACCACCACCAACACAGCACCATACACTGAATGAACGCGTCCTCACCACCACCACCACCAACACAGCCCCATACACTGACAATGAGAGCGTCCTCACCACCACCATAGCCCCATACACTGACAATGAGAGCGTCCTCACCACCACCACAGCCCCATACACTGACAATGAGAGCGTCCTCACCACCACCACAGCCCCATACACTGACAATGAGAGCGTCCTCACCACCACCACAGCCCCATACACTGACAATGAGAGCGTCCTCACCACCACCAACACAGCCCCATACACTGACAATGAGAGCGTCCTCACCACCACCAACACAGCCCCATACACTGACAATGAGAGCGTCCTCACCACCACCACAGCCCCATACACTGACAATGAGAGCGTCCTCACCATCACCACAGCCCCATACACTGACAATGAGAGCGTCCTCACCACCACCACAGCCCCATACACTGACAATGAGAGCGTCCTCACCACCACCACAGCCCCATACACTGACAATGAGAGCGTCCTCACCACCAACACAGCCCCATACACTGACAATGAGAGCGTCCTCACCACCACCACAGCCCCATACACTGACAATGAGAGCGTCCTCACCACCACCACAGCCCCATACACTGACAATGAGAGCGTCCTCACCACCACCAACACAGCCCCACTTTGCATAATCAATATTCATTAAAGTACAGGAATTTTGGCTTTGTGGTCGATAGCGTTCAAATTGCAGAGCATTAAGTGGACCTGTCCTCACCTACATGTGCCTGCAGGGTCGAGCGTTAGCTCCTGAGCTCCATGTTCAAGCTGTCCGTCGTTTAATGCAATGAATGATATTTCGTATTATAACTGCATGTGAAGCCATAAATTGGTCATTCTCCTTACAATGGAATGTTTCCTGACATTTGTGCGGCTCATCTGTCCCTATAGTTTCAATGTTCTGTCAACAGTTCCTCATTGTAAACAGTATTGTGCATGTTGTTATCATTTCTCCTCTTTGGTTGAGAAGTGATCCAGCTGCCTGAGCCCTTTATCACAGTTGAGCCTCTCATGTGAGAGACTTGTGACGCTGCACACCTCCGGAATGTTTACCATTGATCACACTTGTGTAGTTAACAGTTGTCACCTGGGCAGATCTTAAGACCTTAAGATTAAGATCTGGGCAGGTGACCCGAGGATGGTCTCATACACGGCTCACAGTGCCTCCTCGCCTGCATACTTCAAGGCTAAGGGATAGGACCGGCATGTACTTTAACACAGGGACGGGTTACCTTCTGATTACCTTGTGAGGGTTTCAGGGCTTAGCGTCAACGCGGCCCGGTCCTCAACCAGGCCTTTTTTTTTTTACACACCCCCAGGAAGCATCCGTACCAGCTGTCTAATTCCCAGGTCCCTATTTACTGCTAGGTGAATAGAGCATCAGGGTGAAAGAAACTGTGCCTATTTGTTTCCGCCTCCGCCGGGGATCGAACCCAAAACCTCAGGACTACGAATCCGAAACGCTGTCCACTTAGCTGTCAGGTCCCTTCAAGGACAAATTGACACATAATTCGAGTGTGAGAATAGTTAGCTTTTAAGACCACGGGTACAAGAAGGGCAGCAGGCGGGGCATGGAGAGCTAGACCTCACGCCCCCGTAGTCACTGATAGGTAAGTACTGATAGTGAAGTACCTACTCAATCAAAGTCATCCATCTATACTCACACTCACCTCCTCTATCATATTCCCTGCTAAATCACTCACATATTCACCCACCTACTCTCCCACAGCCACCCACCTACACCTCCACAGCCACCCACCTACACCCCCCACAGCCACCCACCTACACCCCCACAGCCACCCACCTACACCCCCCACAGCCACCCACCTACACCTCCACAGCCACCCACCTACACCTCCACAGCCACCCACCTACACCCCCACAGCCACCCACCTACACCCCCACAGCCACCCACCTACACCTCCACAGCCACCCACCTACACCTCCACAGCCACCCACCTACACCTCTACAGCCACCCACCTACACCCCCACAGTCACCCACCCCCACAGTCACCCACCTCCACAGCCACCCACCTACACCTCCACAGCCACCCACCTACACCCCCACAGCCACCCACCTACACCCCCACAGCCACCCACCTACACCCCCACAGCCACCCACCTACACCCCCACAGCCACCCACCTACACCCCCACAGCCACCCACCTACACCTCCACAGCCACCCACCTACACCCCCACAGTCACCCACCTCCACAGCCACCCACCTACACCTCCACAGCCACCCACCTACACCTCCACAGCCACCCACCTACACCCCCACAGCCACCCACCTACACCCCCACAGCCACCCACCTACACCCCCACAGCCACCCACCTCCACAGCCACCCACCTCCACAGCCACCCACCTACACCTCCACAGCCACCCACCTCCACAGCCACCCACCCCCACAGCCACCCACCTACACCTCCACAGCCACCCACCTCCATAGCCACCCACCTACACCCCCACAGCCACCCACCTACACCCACACAGCCACCCACCTACACCTCCACAGCCACCCACCTACACCCCCACAGCCACCCACCTACACCCCCACAGCCACCCACCTACACCTCCACAGCCACCCACCTACACCTCCACAGCCACCCACCTACACCCACACAGCCACCCACCTACACCTCCACAGCCACCCACCTACACCCACACAGCCACCCACTTACACCCACACAGCCACCCACTTACACCCACACAGCCACCCACCTACACCTCCACAGCCACCCACCTACACCCCCACAGCCACCCACCTACACCTCCACAGCCACCCACCTACACCCCCACAGCCACCCACCTACACCTCCACAGCCACCCACCTACACCCACACAGCCACCCACCTACACCCACACAGCCACCCACCTGCACCTCCACAGCCACCCACCTACACCCACACAGCCACCCACTTACACCCACACAGCCACCCACCTACACCTCCACAGCCACCCACCTACACCTCCACAGCCACCCACCTACACCCCCACAGCCACCCACCTACACCCCCACAGCCACCCACCTACACCCCCACAGCCACCCACCTACACCCCCACAGCCACCCACCTACACCCCCACAGCCACCCACCTACACCTCCACAGCCACCCACCTACACCCCCACAGTCACCCACCTCCACAGCCACCCACCTACACCTCCACAGCCACCCACCTACACCTCCACAGCCACCCACCTACACCCCCACAGCCACCCACCTACACCCCCACAGCCACCCACCTACACCCCCACAGCCACCCACCTACACCCCCACAGCCACCCACCTCCACAGCCACCCACCTCCACAGCCACCCACCTACACCTCCACAGCCACCCACCTCCACAGCCACCCACCCCCACAGCCACCCACCTACACCTCCACAGCCACCCACCTCCATAGCCACCCACCTACACCCCCACAGCCACCCACCTACACCCACACAGCCACCCACCTACACCTCCACAGCCACCCACCTACACCCCCACAGCCACCCACCTACACCCCCACAGCCACCCACCTACACCTCCACAGCCACCCACCTACACCTCCACAGCCACCCACCTACACCCACACAGCCACCCACCTACACCTCCACAGCCACCCACCTACACCCACACTCTGCACTCTGCACCAGGCCCGGATTCTTGGAACTCCATATTCATCAAGAACTGTAAAAAACCACTATCGCAGGCCCTTCACATTCTGTGGAGACAAAGCCTAGATACTGGCGTTATCCCTGACATACTAAAAACAGCAGAGATAGCACCACTCCATAAAGGAGGAAATAAGGCAGAGGCAAAAAATTACAGACCGATAGCACTAACATCGCACATCATAAAAATTTTTGAGAGAGTGCTAAGAAGTAAGATCACAAAATACATGGAATCACAGCATCTCCATAACCCCGGACAACATGGTTTCAGAACAGGGCGCTCTTGCCTGTCGCAGTTGCTGGACCACTATGATATGGCATTAGATGCTATGGAAGACAAACAAAACGCTGATGTAATTTACACAGATTTCGCAAAAGCTTTTGATAAATGTGACCATGGTGTTATTGCACATAAAATGCGTTCAAAAGGAATTACCGGGAAAATAGGCAGATGGATCTACAATTTCCTGACTGACAGAACCCAATGTGTAATAGTCAACAAAATAAAATCCAGCCCATCAACCGTGAAGAGCTCAGTCCCCCAGGGTACTGTGCTTGCTCCAGTACTTTTTCTCATCCTCATATCGGACATAGACCAGAACACAACCTATAGCACTGTATCATCCTTTGCAGATGACACTAGGATTTTCATGAGAGTTGGCAACATAGAGGACACGGCAAACCTCCAATCAGATGTAGATCAGGTCTTTCTATGGGCTACAGAAAATAATATGGTATTCAACGAGGATAAGTTTCAGCTCATGCGCTACGGAAAAATTGAAAATATAAAAACAGAAACCACGTACAAAACGCAGGCAAATCATAACATAGAACGAAAAGGCAATGTAAAGGACCTGGGTGTACTCATGTCGGAAGACCTTACCTTTAAAGAACACAATAAAGTAGCCGTCACAACTGCAAGAAAAATGACAGGTTGGATAACAAGAACTTTTCACACTAGAGATGCTATACCGATGATGATACTTTTCAAAACGCTTGTGCTCTCTAGAGTGGAGTACTGCTGCACAATGACAGCCCCTTTCAAAGCTGGAGAAATTGCTGACCTAGAGAGCGTGCAGAGATCCTTTACTGCTAGAATCCACTCAGTAAAACATCTAAATTACTGGGACCGACTAAAGAGCCTAAATCTGTACTCCCTTGAGCGCAGGCGGGAGAGATACATAATAATTTACACGTGGAAAATAATTGAGGGGCTGGTCCCAAACCTGCACACAGAAATAACACCACATGAGACCAGAAGACATGGCAGGATGTGCAGAATACCCCCGTTGAAAAGCAGAGGTGCAACAGGTACTCTGAGAGAGAACTCTATCAACATCAGAGGCCCGAGGCTGTTCAACACGCTTCCACTACACATAAGGGGCATAACTGGCAAACCCCTCACAGTGTTCAAGAGAGAACTGGATAAGCACCTCCAAAGAATACCTGATCAACCAGGCTGTGACTCATACGTCAGGCTGCGAGCAGCCGCGTCTAACAGCCTGGTTGATCAGTCCAGCAACCAGGAGGCCTGGTCGACGACCGGGCCGCGGGGACACTAAGCCCCGGAAGCACCTCAAGGTAGCCTCAAGGTAGCCACACAGCCACCCACTTACACCCACACAGCCACCCACTTACACCCACACAGCCACCCACCTACACCTCCACAGCCACCCACCTACACCCCCACAGCCACCCACCTACACCTCCACAGCCACCCACCTACACCCCCACAGCCACCCACCTACACCTCCACAGCCACCCACCTACACCCACACAGCCACCCACCTACACCCACACAGCCACCCACCTGCACCTCCACAGCCACCCACCTACACCCACACAGCCACCCACTTACACCCACACAGCCACCCACCTACACCTCCACAGCCACCCACCTACACCTCCACAGCCACCCACCTACACCTCCACAGCCACCCACCTACACCCCCACAGCCACCCACCTACACCCACACAGCCACCCACCTACACCCACACAGCCACCCACCTACACCCACACAGCCACCCACCTACACCCACACAGCCACCCACCTACACCCACACAGCCACCCATCTACACAGCCACCCACCTACACCTCCACAGCCACCCACCTACACCTCCACAGCCACCCACCTACACCTCCACAGCCACCCACCTACACCTCCACAGCCACCCACCTACACCCACACAGCCACCCACCTACACCCCCACAGCCACCCACCTACACCTCCACAGCCACCCACCTACACCTCCACAGCCACCCACCTACACCTCCACAGCCACCCACCTACACCCACACAGCCACCCACCTACACCCACACAGCCACCCACCTACACCCACACAGCCACCCACCTACACCCACAGCCACCCACCTACACCTCCACAGCCACCCACCTACACCTCCACAGCCACCCACCTACACCCTCACAGCTACCCACCTTCACCCACACAGCCACCCACCTTCACCCACACAGCCACCCACCTACACCTCCACAGCCACCCACCTACACCACAGCCACCCACCTACACCTCCACAGCCACCCACCTACACCTCCACAGCCACCCACCTACACCTCCACAGCCACCCACCTACACCCCCACAGCCACCCACCTACACCCACCCACCTACACGCTCACAGCTACCCACCTACACCCACACAGCCACCCACCTACACCCCCACAGCCACCCACCTACACCCCCACAGCCACCCACCTACACCTCCACAGCCACCCACCTACACCTCCACAGCCACCCACCTACACCCCCACAGTCACCCACCTCCACAGCCACCCACCTACACCTCCACAGCCACCCACCTACACCCCCACAGCCACCCACCTACACCCCCACAGCCACCCACCTACACCCCCACAGCCACCCACCTACACCCCCACAGCCACCCACCTACACCCCCACAGCCACCCACCTACACCTCCACAGCCACCCACCTCCACAGCCACCCACCTCCACAGCCACCCACCTACACCTCCACAGCCACCCACCTCCACAGCCACCCACCTCCACAGCCACCCACCTACACCTCCACAGCCACCCACCTCCACAGCCACCCACCTCCACAGCCACCCACCCCCACAGCCACCCACCTCCATAGCCACCCACCTACACCCCCACAGCCACCCACCTACACCCACACAGCCACCCACCTACACCTCCACAGCCACCTACACCCACACAGCCACCCACCTACACCTCCACAGCCACCCACCTACACCCCCACAGCCACCCACCTACACCCCCACAGCCACCCACCTACACCACAGCCACCCACCTACACCCACACAGCCACCCACCTACACCTCCACAGCCACCCACCTACACCCACACAGCCACCCACTTACACCCACACAGCCACCCACCTACACCTCCACAGCCACCCACCTACACCCCCACAGCCACCCACCTACACCCCCACAGCCACCCACCTACACCTCCACAGCCACCCACCTACACCCACACAGCCACCCACCTACACCCACACAGCCACCCACCTGCACCTCCACAGCCACCCACCTACACCCACACAGCCACCCACCTACACCCACACAGCCACCCACCTACACCCACACAGCCACCCACCTACACCTCCACAGCCACCCACCTGCACCTCCACAGCCACCCACCTACACCTCCACAGCCACCCACCTACACCCCCACAGCCACCCACCTACACCCCCACAGCCACCCACCTACACCTCCACAGCCACCCACCTACACCCACACAGCCACCCACCTACACCCACACAGCCACCCACCTACACCCACACAGCCACCCACCTACACCCACACAGCCACCCACCTACACCCACACAGCCACCCATCTACACCTCTACAGCCACCCACCTACACCTCCACAGCCACCCACCTACACCCACACAGCCACCCACCTACACCCACACAGCCACCCACCTACACCCACACAGCCACCCACCTACACCTCCACAGCCACCCACCTACACCTCCACAGCCACCCACCTACACCCTCACAGCTACCCACCTTCACCCACACAGCCACCCACCTTCACCCACACAGCCACCCACCTACACCTCCACAGCCACCCACCTACACCTCCACAGCCACCCACCTACACCTCCACAGCCACCCACCTACACCTCCACAGCCACCCACCTACACCTCCACAGCCACCCACCTACACCTCCACAGCCACCCACCTACACCTCCACAGCCACCCACCTACACCTCCACAGCCACCCACCTACACCCCCACAGCCACCCACCTACACCCTCACAGCTACCCACCTACACCCACACAGCCACCCACCTACACCTCCACAGCCACCCACCTACACCTCCACAGCCACTCACCTACACCCACACAGCCACCCACCTGCACCCACACAGCCACCCACCTACACCCTCACAGCCACCCACCTACACCCACACAGCCACCCACCTACACCCTCACAGCCACCCACCTACACCCACACAGCCACCCACCTACACCTCCACAGCCACCCACCTACACCCACCCACCTACACCCTCACAGCTACCCACCTACACCCACACAGCCACCCACCTACACCCTCACAGCTACCCACCTACACCCACACACCTACACAGCCACCCACCTACACCCTCACAGCTACCCACCTACACCCACACAGCCACCCACCTACACCCCCACAGCCACCCACCTACACCCCCACAGCCACCCACCTACACCCCCACAGCCACCCACCTACACCCACACAGCCACCCACCTACACCTCCACAGCCACCCACCTACACCCCCACAGCCACCCACCTACACCCCCACAGCCACCCACCTACACCCCCACAGCCACCCACCTACACCCCCACAGCCACCCACCTACACCTCCACAGCCACCCACCTACACCTCCACAGCCACCCACCTACACCTCCACAGCCACCCACCTACACCCCCACAGTCACCCACCTCCACAGCCACCCACCTACACCCCCACAGCCACCCACCTACACCCCCACAGCCACCCACCTACACCCCCACAGCCACCCACCTACACCCCCACAGCCACCCACCTACACCTCCACAGCCACCCACCTACACCTCCACAGCCACCCACCTACACCCCCACAGTCACCCACCTCCACAGCCACCCACCTACACCTCCACAGCCACCCACCTACACCCCCACAGCCACCCACCTACACCCCCACAGCCACCCACCTACACCCCCACAGCCACCCACCTACACCCCCACAGCCACCCACCTACACCCCCACAGCCACCCACCTACACCCCCACAGCCACCCACCTACACCTCCACAGCCACCCACCTCCACAGCCACCCACCTACACCTCCACAGCCACCCACCTCCACAGCCACCCACCTCCACAGCCACCCACCCCCACAGCCACCCACCCCCACAGCCACCCACCTACACCTCCACAGCCACCCACCTCCATAGCCACCCACCTACACCCCCACAGCCACCCACCTACACCTCCACAGCCACCTACACCCACACAGCCACCCACCTACACCTCCACAGCCACCCACCTACACCCCCACAGCCACCCACCTACACCTCCACAGCCACCCACCTACACCTCCACAGCCACCCACCTACACCCACACAGCCACCCACCTACACCTCCACAGCCACCCACCTACACCCACACAGCCACCCACTTACACCCACACAGCCACCCACTTACACCCACACAGCCACCCACCTACACCTCCACAGCCACCCACCTACACCCCCACAGCCACCCACCTACACCTCCACAGCCACCCACCTACACCCCCACAGCCACCCACCTACACCTCCACAGCCACCCACCTACACCCACACAGCCACCCACCTACACCCACACAGCCACCCACCTACACCCACACAGCCACCCACCTGCACCTCCACAGCCACCCACCTACACCCACACAGCCACCCACCTACACCCACACAGCCACCCACTTACACCCACACAGCCACCCACCTACACCTCCACAGCCACCCACCTACACCTCCACAGCCACCCACCTACACCCCCACAGCCACCCACCTACACCTCCACAGCCACCCACCTACACCCACACAGCCACCCACCTACACCCACACAGCCACCCACCTACACCCACACAGCCACCCACCTACACCCACACAGCCACCCACCTACACCCACACAGCCACCCATCTACACAGCCACCCACCTACACCTCCACAGCCACCCACCTACACCTCCACAGCCACCCACCTACACCTCCACAGCCACCCACCTACACCCCCACAGCCACCCACCTACACCTCCACAGCCACCCACACCTCCACAGCCACCCACCTACACCTCCACAGCCACCCACCTACACCCACACAGCCACCCACCTACACCCACACAGCCACCCACCTACACCCACAGCCACCCACCTACACCTCCACAGCCACCCACCTACACCACAGCCACCCACCTACACCCTCACAGCTACCCACCTTCACCCACACAGCCACCCACCTTCACCCACACAGCCACCCACCTACACCTCCACAGCCACCCACCTACACCTCCACAGCCACCCACCTACACCTCCACAGCCACCCACCTACACCTCCACAGCCACCCACCTACACCTCCACAGCCACCCACCTACACCTCCACAGCCACCCACCTACACCTCCACAGCCACCCACCTACACCTCCACAGCCACCCACCTACACCTCCACAGCCACCCACCTACACCCCCACAGCCACCCACCTACACCCTCAGCTACCCACCTACACCCACACAGCCACCCACCTACACCTCCACAGCCACCCACCTACACCTCCACAGCCACCCACCTACACCTCCACAGCCACCCACCTGCACCCACACAGCCACCCACCTACACCCTCACAGCCACCCACCTACACCCACACAGCCACCCACCTACACCCTCACAGCCACCCACCTACACCCACACAGCCACCCACCTACACCTCCACAGCCACCCATCTACACCTCCACAGCCACCCACCTACACCCTCACAGCTACCCACCTACACCCACACAGCCACCCACCTACACCCTCACAGCCACCCACCTACACCCACACAGCCACCCACCTACACAGCCACCCACCTACACCCTCACAGCTACCCACCTACACCCACACAGCCACCCACCTACACCCCCACAGCCACCCACCTACACCCCCACAGCCACCCACCTACACCCTCACAGCCACCCACCTACACCCCCACAGCCACCCACCTACACCCACACAGCCACCCACCTACACCCCCACAGCCACCCACCTACACCCACACAGCCACCCACCTACACCCTCACAGCTACCCACCTACACCCACACAGCCACCCACCTACACCCCCACAGCCACCCACCTACACCCCCACAGCCACCCACCTACACCCCCACAGCCACCCACCTACACCCACAGCCACCCACCTACACCCCCCACAGCCACCCACCTACACCCCCCACAGCCACCCACCTACACCCCCACAGCCACCCACCTACACCCCCACAGCCACCCACCTACACCCACAGCCACCCACCTACACCCCCCACAGCCACCCACCTACACCCTCCACAGCCACCCACCTACACCTCCACAGCCACCCACCTACACCTCCACAGCCACCCCCACAGCCACCCACCTACACCCCCACAGCCACCCACCTACACCTCCACAGCCACCCACCTACACCCCCACAGCCACCCACCTACACCTCCACAGCCACCCACCTACACCTCCACAGCCACCCACCTACACCCCCACAGCCACCCACCTACACCCCCACAGCCACCCACCTACACCTCCACAGCCACCCACCTACACCCACACAGCCACCCACCTACACCCACACAGCCACCCACCTACACCCACACAGCCACCCACCTACACCCACACAGCCACCCACCTACACCCACACAGCCACCCACACCTCCACAGCCACCCACCTACACCCTCACAGCCACCCACCTACACCCACACAGCCACCCACCTACACCCACACAGCCACCCCACCTACACCTCCACAGCCACCCACCTACACCCTCACAGCCACCCACCTACACCCCCACAGCCACCCACCTTCACCCCCACAGCCACCCACCTACACCCACACAGCCACCCATCTACACAGCCACCCACCTACACCTCCACAGCCACCCACCTACACCTCCACAGCCACCCACCTACACCTCCACAGCCACCCACCTACACCTCCACAGCCACCCACCTACACCCCCACAGCCACCCACCTACACCCTCACAGCCACCCACCTACACCCTCACAGCCACCCACCTACACCTCCACAGCCACCCACCTACACCTCCACAGCCACCCACCTACACCCACACAGCCACCCACCTACACCCACACAGCCACCCACCTACACCCACACAGCCACCCACCTTCACCTCCACAGCCACCCACCTACACCCTCACAGCTACCCACCTACACCTCCACAGCCACCCACCTACACCTCCACAGCCACCCACCTACACCTCCACAGCCACCCACCTACACCTCCACAGCCACCCACCTACACCTCCACAGCCACCCACCTACACCTCCACAGCCACCTACACCTCCACAGCCACCCACCTACACCCACACAGCCACCCACCTACACCCACACAGCCACCCACCTACACCTCCACAGCCACCCACCTACACCTCCACAGCCACCCACCTACACCTCCACAGCCACCCACCTACACCTCCACAGCCACCTACACCTCCACAGCCACCCACCTACACCCTCACAGCCACCCACCTACACCCACACACCTACACCCTCACAGCTACCCACCTACAGCCACCCACCTACACCTCCACAGCCACCCACCTACACCTCCACAGCCACTCACCTACACCCACACAGCCACCCACCTGCACCCACACAGCCACCCACCTGCACCCACACAGCCACCCACCTACACCCTCACAGCCACCCACCTACACCCACACAGCCACCCACCTACACCCTCACAGCTTCCCACCTACACCTCCACAGCCACCCACCTACACCTCCACAGCCACCCACCTACACCCACCCACCTACACCCACACAGCCACCCACCTACACCCTCACAGCTACCCACCTACACCCACACAGCCTCCCACCTACACCCTCACAGCTACCCACCTACACCCACACAGCCACCCACCTACACAGCCACCCACCTACACAGCCACCCACCTACACCCTCACAGCTACCCACCTACACCCACACAGCCACCCACCTACACCCACCCACCTACACCCCCACAGCCACCCACCTACACCCTCACAGCCACCCACCTACACCCTCACAGCCACCCACCTACACCCTCACAGCCACCCACCTACACCCTCACAGCCACCCACCTACACCCCCACAGCCACCCACCTACACCCCCACAGCCACCCACCTACACCCACACAGCCACCCACCTACACCTTCACAGCCACCCACCTACACCCACACAGCCACCCACCTACACCCACACAGCCACCCACCTACACCCTCACAGCCACCCACCTACACCCACACAGCCACCCACCTACACCCACAGCCACCCACCTACACCCACACAGCCACCCACCTACACCCACACAGCCACCCACCTACACCCTCACAGCCACCCACCTACACCCACACAGCCACCCACCTACACCCCCACAGCCACCCCACCTACACCTCCACAGCCACCCACCTACATCCTCACAGCCACCCACCTACACCCACACAGCCACCCACCTACACCCCCACAGCCACCCACCTACACCCCCACAGCCACCCACCTTCACCCCCACAGCCACCCACCTTCACCCCCACAGCCACCCACCTACACCCCCACAGCCACCCACCTACACCCCCACAGCCACCCACCTACACCCCCACAGCCACCCACCTACACCCCCACAGCCACCCACCTACACCCACACAGCCACCCACCTACACCCACACAGCCACCCACCTACACCCCCACAGCCACCCACCTACACCCCCACAGCCACCCACCAACACCCCCACAGCCACCCACCTACACCCCCCACAGCCACCCACCTACACCTCCACAGCCACCCACCTACACCCCCCCAGCCACCCACCTACACCTCCACAGCCACCCACCTACACCTCCACAGCCACCCACCTACACCTCCACAGCCACCCACCTACACCCCCCACAGCCACCCACCTACACCTCCACAGCCACCCACCTACACCTCCACAGCCACCCACCTACACCTCCACCCACCTACACCTCCACAGCCACCCACCTACACCTCCACAGCCACCCACCTACACCTCCACAGCCACCCACCTACACCTCCACCCACCTACACCTCCACAGCCACCCACCTACACCTCCACAGCCACCCACCTACACCCTCACAGCTACCCACCTACACCCACACAGCCACCTACCTACACAGCCACCCACCTACACCTCCACAGCCACCCACCTACACCTCCACCCACCTACACCTCCACAGCCACCCACCTACACCTCCACAGCCACCCACCTACACCCTCAGCCACCCACCTACACCTCCACAGCCACCCACCTACACCTCCACAGCCACCCACCTACACCCTCACAGCTACCCACCTACACCCACACAGCCACCTACCTACACAGCCACCCACCTACACCTCCACAGCCACCCACCTACACCTCCACAGCCACCCACCTACACCCTCACAGCTACCCACCTACACCCCCACAGCCACCCACCTACACCCCCACAGCCACCCACCTACACCCTCACAGCCACCCACCTACACCTCCACAGCCACCCACCTACACCTCCACAGCCACCCACCTACACCCTCACAGCTACCCACCTACACCCACACAGCCACCTACCTACACAGCCACCCACCTACACCTCCACAGCCACCCACCTACACCTCCACAGCCACCCACCTACACCCTCACAGCCACCCACCTACACCCCTACAGCCACCCACCTACACCTCCACAGCCACCCACCTACACCTCCACAGCCACCCACCTACACCCACACAGCCACCCACCTACACCCACACAGCCACCCACCTACACCCTCACAGCCACCCACCTACACCCACAGCCACCCACCTACACCCACACAGCCACCCACCTACACCTCCACAGCCACCCACCTACACCCTCACAGCCACCCACCTACACCCACACAGCCACCCACCTACACCCACACAGCCACCCACCTACACCCACACAGCCACCCACCTACACCCCCACAGCCACCCCACCTACACCCTCACAGCCACCCACCTACACCCACACAGCCACCCACCTACACCCCCACAGCCACCCACCTACACCCCCACAGCCACCCACCTTCACCCCCACAGCCACCCACCTTCACCCCCACAGCCACCCACCTACACCTCCACAGCCACCCACCTACACCCACACAGCCACCCACCTACACCCACACAGCCACCCACCTACACCCCCACAGCCACCCACCTACACCCACACAGCCACCCACACCACAGCCACCCACCTACACCCCCACAGCCACCCACCTACACCCCCCACAGCCACCCACCTACACCCCCCACAGCCACCCACCTACACCCCCCACAGCCACCCACCTACACCCCCCACAGCCACCCACCTACACCCCCCACAGCCACCCACCTACTCCTCCACAGCCACCCACCTACACCCCCACAGCCACCCACCTACACCTCCACAGCCACCCACCTACACCTCCACAGCCACCCACCTACACCTCCACAGCCACCCACCTACACCCCCACAGCCACCCACCTACACCCCCCACAGCCACCCACCTACACCTCCACAGCCACCCACCTACACCTCCACAGCCACCCACCTACACCTCCACCCACCTACACAGCCACCCACCTACACCCTCACAGCCACCCACCTACACCCTCACAGCCACCCACCTACACCTCCACAGCCACCCACCTACACCTCCACAGCCACCCACCTACACCCACACAGCCACCTACCTACACAGCCACCCACCTACACCCTCACAGCTACCCACCTACACCCACACAGCCACCTACCTACACAGCCACCCACCTACACCTCCACAGCCACCCACCTACACAGCCACCCACCTACACCCTCACAGCTACCCACCTACACCGCCACCCACCTACACACCTACACAGCCACCCACCTACACAGCCACCCACCTACACCCTCACAGCCACCCACCTACACCCACACAGCTATCCACCTACACCCCCCACAGCCACCCACCTACACCCACACAGCCACCCACCTACACCTACACAGCCACCCACCTACACCCTCACAGCCACCCACCTCCACAGCCACCCACCTACACCCACACAGCCACCCACCTACACCTACACAGCCACCCACCTACACCCTCACAGCCACCCACCTACACCCACACAGCCACCCACCTACACCCCCCACAGCCACCCACCTACACCCCCCACAGCCACCCACCTACACCCACACAGCCACCCACCTACAACTCCACTGCCACCCACCTACGAACCACCACAACACTAATGTGCCATAAATCACAATAAAAATAGAATCAAACAAAAGTTTAACAATAAATGAAAGTCTACAAACAGTTATTTAAAGTTATAAGTCTACAAAACACAGTAATTTAAAGTTAAAAGTTATACACGTTCCTTTTATTTTCCTAGACCAACATAATTATTATATTGGATGCAATACTGCAAGTTATGACCCGGGGTCAGAAGGGTCATAAAGGGGTTTGGCCCTCAGGAACCTCTATAGATTAATCATGTGTCTTTGTAGTGCTGCTTTCCACCTGAGTGCCTCTCACGTCAAGGACAAGGAAATCTATAGCCATATCTGCTAAATATAGTCAGATCGATTGCCCGGTGTTTGGACTCAAGAGTGTAGCCGATGAAGGCTTTTTAAAGCTCCCTAAATCCCCTACCTTAATATGCTACTTCCATCAATGTGAAGACACAGCGAGCCTTAAACTCTGGAGCTTTATGGTGAAATCAAATATATTATTTGTCCAGACAAGGCACTGTTCAGTGGTGGAGAACTATTATCTATACCAGCGCGCACGGGAGTCATATGTAAAACTTGAACTGGCTTCAGTAGGAGCCTCCAAATGTCCTGTGGATTAGTGAAATTCCAGGTTGTGTAACTTATACCATGTCATGGTCCAGACCAGCCTATGTCCATCCCGAACCCCACACTGTTTTCCCTACAAATCTTAGTGAGTCTAGCCCCAAGCGGCTGGCCTCAACCTTTGGACAGACACACAGACAGGCATTCTCTCATAGAATAGGTATCCTGGTTAGAAATGGAATTCGCCATTGTAAAAGTACTTTAATCATATTATGTGGTTGAGTACTCAATAACCCACTGCACTATATGTAGAACAGGATCCTACTCCTGCCTGTGTATTACACACGACAATGTATGCATGTTCGCCAACATTGTAAAAGCACTTTAATCCCCGTCAGAGGTTAAGTGCTCAATAACTCACTACACAATATGTTGTCTAAGAGATCATTTACCTTATTTGTCAATGGCAGAGGAAAATGAGTATATGCTAGTTAGCATCGAATAAATGAATGGTCTGATGATGTGTCTATATAAGCCTTCAATAATGAGTCACATTTATCAGAGAATTTAACTCAAAAGTCGGCCAGAATGGGCTGGAGATCAGGACTGCAGACAAGGGTACAGGAACAGAACGCTTCGAAAACACTATCACACTCAAGGGACTGTCTAAATCTATGACTGTAGCTTGGTCACAGTTATAGGAAGCGTGGCAGAGTGTAAGGTGTGGCTCCCATAAGAGGTCCTATTGTATGTGGCATGAATGAGTCATCTAGTAAGTGGTTGAAGATTACTAGCGTAAGTGCAGTTGCGAGGTATGGCCAGCGTGATGTTGTAATAAAGGCATAAGGGTTCGTGATGGAGGGGACTGAGAGCGAGCGGCAAGGGCCACAATTTCCCGCTCAAAGACCATCTTGTGTGGAAAGACGCAAGGTATCATCAGTACTTCTACAGGTTTCAGAAAAGCACATTATTTTGGTGAGAAAATGTTAGTATGAGTTACAAATTAGATATCTAGTGACGAAAAAAATATGAAAAAATTAGCTGAAAAAAATAACTGCCAATAATTAGGGACCCTAGAGTAATGAGAGATAAATAAGTCTTGAACAAACTTGAGTGAGTTCGAGCAATTGAAGAGAGTGTTTGTCAACAAAGCCGCGTGGTTCGTTCTCGTTCTGTCACTCGTCGGGAAGGTGTGGTGGTTGGTGGACGAGGGAAGGCTTGGTCCGTTGTCAAGCTACCGTCCTGTATACATAGTAAACTGTACTGCTCTCTTAATATTTTATACAGTTTGGTGCTTCTATAGGATATATGTAGACTAGAGTTAGAGAAAGAATTGTGTATAACAGCTTTATACTAGTGAAACCTATATTGCTTTAACTGGTGCTGTTGTGTAAGTGTCACTGGGTTTTGCCAGAGCTTACTGGTGCGAGAGTGGCGCTTTACAACCTGGTGTTACCAGGGGCCAGATTCACGAAGTAGTTACGCACGCACTTACGAACCTGTACATCATTTCTCAATCTTTTGCGGCTTTGTTTACAATTATTAAACAGTTAATGAGCACGAAGCACCAGGAGGCTGTTAATAACAATAACAACAGTTGATTGGGAAGTTTTCATGCTTGTAAAGTGTTTATTAAATGTAACCAAAGCCGTCAAAGATTGAGGAAAGATATACACGTTCGTAAGTACTTGGGTAACCGCTTCCTGAATCTGGCTCCAGATTATTATCTAAGTAATAAATATCTTTACAGTTACCAATTTTAGTCCACTTTTTTTAGCCCTTCACCTGTACAGAAACAGGGTTTAATTGTACTTTTTTTCAAATGTACTCAATTATGCTCCGAGCGACTTATCAGTCCCGGCAATCGAACTTGATGACATAATTCTTACCAAATACAGCCTCTCAGAAAATAACTTTAATGATTGTATTATATTTGCCGACTCCTCTTGTGTTTTGCAATGTCCCTTGTATGTGAGGGATGATCTCTACTGGTATATGGTGTCCCTTGTATGTGAGGGATGATCTCTACTGGTATATGGTGTCCCTGGTATGTGAGGGATGATCTCTACTGGTATATGGTGTCCCTTGTATGTGAGGGATGATCTCTCCTGGTATATGGTGTCCCTGGTATGTGAGGGATGATCTCTACTGGTATATGGTGTCCCTTGTATGTGAGGGATGATCTCTCCTGGTATATGGTGTCCCTGGTATGTGAGGGATGATCTCTACTGGTATATGGTGTCCCTTGTATGTGAGGGATGATCTCTCCTGGTATATGGTGTCCCTTGTATGTGAGGGATGATCTCTCCTGGTATATGGTGTCCCTTGTATGTGAGGGATGATCTCTACTGGTATATGGTGTCCCTTGTATGTGAGGGATGATCTCTACTGGTATATGGTGTCCCTGGTATGTGAGGGATGATCTCTCCTGGTATATGGTGTCCCTTGTATGTGAGGGATGATCTCTCCTGGTATATGGTGTCCCTGGTATGCGAGGGATGATCTCTACTGGTATATGGTGTCCCTTGTATGTGAGGGATGATCTCTACTGGTATATGGTGTCCCTGGTATGTGAGGGATGATCTCTCCTGGTATATGGTGTCCCTGGTATGTGAGGGATGATCTCTCCTGGAAATAGGTGAAAAATACTGGGAAACTTCGCTCACAGTTTTGCATATACTCGAGGTCCCTTAACTAAAATAAATCATCCTTCACAAGGTCTCTCGTAGCCACATGTGGGGACTGTTGGCCAGGCTGTGGTGGACTGTCTCTCGTAGCCACATGTGGGGACTGTTGGCCAGGCTGTGGTGGACTGTCTCTCGTAGCCACATGTGGGGACTGTTGGCCAGGCTGTGGTGGACTGTGTCTCGTAGCCACATGTGGGGACTGTTGGCCAGGCTGTGGTGGACTGTCTCTCGTAGCCACATGTGGGGACTGTTGGCCAGGCTGTGGTGGACTGTCTCTCGTAGCCACATGTGGGGACTGTTGGCCAGGCTGTGGTGGACTGTCTCTCGTAGCCACATGTGGGGACTGTTGGCCAGGCTGTGGTGGACTGTCTCTCGTAGCCACATGTGGGGACTGTTGGCCAGGCTGTGGTGGACTGTCTCTCGTAGCCACATGTGGAGACTGTTTGCCAGGCTGTGGTGGACTCTCTCTCGTAGGGACAAACAGTGACTGTGCTAGCCAGGGTATCGTGGACTATGCACTAGAGGACTGTGTATTCTAGTAAGTCCAGATTATCCATGTACGTAACTGATTCTCCCTTTTAATACTTATCATCCTTATTTAGTTAGCTTTCCATCATTCACAAATTAAATATCACTGAAATTCAGTCTATTTGTCTAGTTTTTCTTAGTGAATAATTGTGTTCACAAAGAGGGAGGCCGAAGTTATCTTTCGTGGATACGAACAAACTGGAGAAAGCAGCACAGGTTAAACTAATATATACTTAAAAAGACATATCAAGTGACAAAAGAGAAGTAATTCAGTTACAGGGTTAAACAATATATAATATTCGCCATAATAAAAAGAATCAGTTTGGTAATTCACTATTACTATTTACTCGTTTAGTAAATATTGTGTAACATTTACCAGGTGATATATACAGTAAGCTCCCCGATTATTACAACACCGCTCTCATCATCTATACAGCAAACTGCTCTTCACAATGACGGTAAAATACAAACAGTAAAATACAACAATACAAGTTGATGTTTACAAACAAGCAAAATAATCGTCGCCAGACCCAGGTAAAGAAACTGTCAAGGTCCCAAGGTGTGTTTTCTCTTAAATTAAGTTAGTGAAGGTGGGCTGGGATGGGCGGTAACTGAGTGGTGGTGGGCCCACTGAAGCAGCACATGAAGCAGTATCCAGGGCCTCGCTCCTCGCTCTACACACCCACACTGGACTTTAGTCCTGCGGGTGTATAGCATTAAGTATATTTCCTGATGGGTCAGTGAGCTACTGTGGTGCCCTTAAGTTTAACACCATGTTAATAATAATAAGCGAAACTGAACTAGTCTGGAGTGGGTGCGTCCGCAGCTGTCGCCTGAGTGCCAAGGGGTAATCTTGAGATGATTTCGGGGCTTAGCGTTCCCGCGGCCCGGTCCTCGACCAGGCCTCCTTTTTGTTTACTAATCCCAGAATATTCAACACATTTACACAATATATAAAACAGCAAAAAAAGATCAGTAACAGTTTTCTCTCTTCTGGGAGTATCTCAACTTAGGGGTTACATATTTAAATAACATGAGAATATTGAAAAGTTTATAAAGCCTATTGGCCTTTTCCTGTAGGCGTATTAGGCTGTGAGAACGGGTGAAGCTTGCAGACAACAGTTTACCTTACGAACTGGGGCCAGATTCACGAAGCAGTTACGCAAGTACTTACGAACCTGTACATCTTTCCTCAATCTTTGACGGCTTTGTTTACATTTATTAAACAGTTTACAAGAATTAAAACGTGCCAATCAACTGTTGTTATTGTTATAAACAGCCTCCTGGTGCTTCGGAGTTCATTAACTGTTTAATAATTGTAAACAAAGCTGCCAAGGATTGAGGAAAGATGTACAGATTCGTAAGTGCTTGCGTAACTGCTTCGTGAATCTGGCCCCTGGTGATTTCGACCCGTGTCGCTAGATGGGGTGTAATGACGCTGGGGGTGGCTTGATTGTGGGGGTTCCTGCCTATCCAAGATTGCATGATCGAGCTTCACCTCTTGGGCATCCCGACCCCGATGGTGGAGTAGTAATAGTACTGTGTAATCAGTTGGGGGGTGAGCCCCAGGAGCACAGGTTCGAATCCTTGCGGGGTCATAGAGTATATTTTAATTATATATATTTTTTGTTTGAATACTTCATGTGATAAATATCAGAAGCTCGGATGAGCTCCCAGTTACGGATTTCGATTCTGAAAACCACATTCTGCTTGTAGGTGTTCCACCCCGATTTAATTAGTAATGACTAAGGTTTCCTTGACTGATTGACTGGATTTAGGACCAAGGTCAAACCCTATATATAGGGGTTAGAGGCCATTCACCTTTGTAAGGGATGTAAGGGTTCAGTGTGCAACAGCAGCAGTAGGATATCTATTGCCTTCAGGAAATACCAAATCAGAATTGTCAGACACAAAGGTCTGACAATAACAAAAACACCAATTAGAGAGTAGACTATATCAAAGATAATTTTTAACATGTAGAGGCTTTGATTAATTCAGCAGTTTGCCAAATTATTTGAAAGTGTTTCATCTGCTAATAGATAATTCATATTTTGCTTGTCAAGCCGCACACCAAAGACTGGAGCTGCCTGCAGGGAAGGTCACCGGCTGCGCTTGTATTACCACTGTGCTAATACGTCACAACTGTTCATAGTACCAATATGGCAGAGAGGAGGAGGAAGAGCACTTCTTAAGGGGTTTTATCCTCTTGTGTTTACTAAGATATTTCCTACGACTCTAAACGTCATTGCTATTCGTATCACACAAAACCATGAATCTATTGGTTTTTAATCTGGGAAGGGAGTAGATAATGGGAGTATGTCTAGGTGACTGTTTACCTGACTCACAAACTGCCTTCTAATGTAATGTAATGTAATGTAAGAAATGTAAACTGCCTTGTCTAGGTGACAACCTAGACATCAACCGGGTTCTGTGTTGATGTCTAGCTGACAACCGGTTATGGGTTCTGTGTTGATGTCTAGCTGACAACCGGTTATGGCTTCTGTGTTGATGTCTAGCTGACAACCGGTTATGGCTTCTGTGTTGATGTCTAGCTGACAACCGGTTATGGGTTCTGTGTTGATGTCTAGCTGACAACCGGTTATGGCTTCTGTGTTGATGTCTAGCTGACAACCGGTTATGGCTTCTGTGTTGATGTCTAGCTGACAACCGGTTATGGCTTCTGTGTTGATGTCTAGCTGACAACCGGTTATGGGTTCTGTGTTGATGTCTAGCTGACAACCGGTTATGGCTTCTGTGTTGATGTCTAGCTGACAACCGGTTATGGCTTCTGTGTTGATGTCTAGCTGACAACCGGTTATGGCTTCTGTGTTGATGTCTAGCTGACAACCGGTTATGGCTTCTGTGTTGATGTCTAGCTGACAACCTGTTATGGCTTCTGTGTTGATGTCTAGCTGACAACCGGTTATGGCTTCTGTGTTGATGTCTAGCTGACAACCGGTTATGGCTTCTGTGTTGATATCTGACAACCTGTTATGGCTTGTGTTGATGTCTAGCTGACAACCGGTTATGGCTTCTGTGTTGATGTCTAGCTGACAACCGGTTATGGCTTCTGTGTTGATGTCTAGCTGACAACCGGTTATGGCTTCTGTGTTGATGTCTAGCTGACAACCGGTTATGACTTCTGTGTTGATGTCTAGCTGACAACCGGTTATGGCTTCTGTGTTGATATCTGACAACGGGTTATGGCTTGTGTTGATGTCTTGGTGGTGACGTTCGCCGCACAGTACACAATTCCGAGGCAACGAACCTGATATCCCAAGACTTCCGGAAGCGGTATAATGCGGCTGCACGCTAACACGCTGGCAACACTGACCTGACGCGCTGAATTTAGCATGACTTTAAAGAGGAAACCTTCTTGTCGCGTCACGGTCGTCATAGCAACCAGTAACTGATACTGCGCAGCGTCACACATGACCATGTCTGTCGTTGGGGACAGGAAGCCTTCCGCTTGTCGAGGTCCCTCTTGGTCAACTACTGACATTCTCCGGAATACAACCCTCAACTGTTGCCTAACACCCGGGTACCTATATTGATTGCTAGGTGGACAGGAGCATCAGGTAAAGGAAAACGTACTCAACCATTTCTGTCCCGTTCGGGAATCAAACAATTGCAGGTGGAGGAGGTGCGCCTGGCACCTCTCCAGTAACTGGTGGTGTTGTGTACGTTAAGGTAGCCAACGTTACAAATGCAACCTGTTATGTAAAGTAACGACAAATAAATATCAACGTTTTTGAGAACTAAACCACACACCAGAAGATGAGGAGACGACGACGTTTCGTTGTTCCGTATATTCAACGGTACATACTTCTCTCAATTTGTCGGTGTGGCTATGGGTTCCCCTCTCTCCCCTGTTCTGGCAAGTCTCTGCGTGGAATACTTCCAAACAGTTCTTCTTTATGTCATAAATTTCCTCTATCCATTTCAAAGTTAAATGGGAATCTAATTCCCTCGTTTTGTTTCTTGACGTTCACGTTCACAATTCTGTGTCCGGGTTCTCTTTCTCTGTCTACCACAAACCCATGTATAGTGGCATGTACATTCACTTCTTTTCCTACCATCCTCCTTCTGTTAAGAAAAGTGTCCTCGTCTCTCTCTTCCTCCGCGCTCTACGCCTCAGCGACCCTCAGTTTCTTGATTCTGAAATTCCCTTTATCTTCAAATCTTTCTCTCACTTTGGTTACCGCTTACATTTTATCAACTAAACGAAATTTCTTTCATTCCTAACCTGTTTCCAACACTAGTAGCACTGTGCTCTGTCTTCCCTTCATATCTCAACTCCAAACTCTCACTAATAGCCTTCGTCCTCTTGACATAAAGTTCACCTTGCGACAAACTAACACTCTTCGTAGTCATCTGTTTCACACTCTTCCTCCAGCTTCCACTGCTGCTGGTGTCTACTCTAGTTCCTGTTCGTCTTGTCCTCTCCAATACTTTGGTGAAACTGGCCGTACACTAAAGACTTAAGGAACACAGAAAAGTGTTAAGTCTGCAGACACAAACACTCTTCTGTCGTGTTAGGGATTCTAATCATCCTATTGATTGGTCTTCCTCTAAAATAATCTTTCCTGCCTCTACTCTACACAGACGCCGTCGTGTTGAATCGGCTCTGATACACAACCTACCCAACATGAACCTTAGTCCTGGATTTGTTGCTGTTGACTCTTCCCTTTCACAGTACATACTCAAATGTTCTAACCTTTCTAACAAATGTGACCTTACATTAGCCTACCCCCCCCCCCCCCTTTTTCTTTTTCTCTTGTTCTTATGTTCCCATTCTTAAATCTCATTATAACCCCCATCTTACACCCATCCCATCCGTACCTTTCTTCTTGTTCTTACCTTCCTCTGGGAATTCCCTCCTTCCTGTGTTGCTTTACTTAACGCCTGTGCCTCCCTCGCTCCCAGGCTGCTCAACTACGCGAACGACTTTATCATCGTCATCAAAGGAAGGGATGCGGTACGCCTTGCACCCAAATGCTTAGACTGCATCAGTCAAGAGGCAAAGCAGATTGGTATCAAACTCAACCCTACAAAGATAAAAGCTATGCCAATAGAAATAGTGAAGCCCAACAACCAACTCAAAGTACAGGGTAAACTAATTGAATGGGTGGACACTTATCAGTATCTAGGAATAATCCTGGACACACACACACATAAATTTTAATGATGAGGTCACTTACTTGAGAGAACTGCGGCCCGGACGGCAATCCTCAGGTCGCTAACCTCCCTCTCTGGAGGAGCCAATCTGCAAGTCCTTCGCACATATTATGTTCAGGCAGTCAGATCACTGATCGACTATGCCGCACCTGTACTCACAAGCCTATCACAACAACAGTGGGAAAAGCTTGAAGTAGCATAAAACAATGCTATCAGAGCTGCCCTGGGAGCCCCTTTGTGGACCAGAATTGAAACTCTAAGACTGGGAACGGGATTGCCCTCTCTTCAAGAAAGAGTATCTCAAAGAACAGCTACGATTATCAGTAAGATAATTGTTCCCCTGGTTCAGTTCCAGTACAACAGGCCTTGATGGTTGGACTGCCAAAACAATGGTAACTCTTGGGCTGCCAGAGTGGGAGAAGGCCTAAACAAACTACAATTAAAAAGAATGATTCTTGATAGAGGAGGTGATCATCCACACCCAAACTACACCTGTTCCCCACCGTGGGAGGAGCCTACCTTCAAAATAGTAATAAAAGGTTTTCCAAGGAAAAAGGCTGCCTATGATCCAACAATCCTAAGACGCATCATAGAAAAGCATTGCAGGAGGAGGAGCCACCCACATCTTCACAGACGGATCGGCGGACAGAGAATATGAGTGTGCTGGCGCTGCTCTTTGCACGGACAGTGAACAGGCATATTGGAGACTGGGAGGACCAGTATCATCAACCCAAACTGAGCTGTTTGCCATATTACAGGCATTCGCATATGTGATTGCAGAACACTCAAAATGCTATCATACACACAGACTCAAAAGCTGCACTTCAAATAATAGGAAAAAAGCAGTGGAAAAACAACGTGGAAATAATTTCTTCAATTTTGTATCTAGGAGCAGTAGCTAAAGGCAAAAGACTCAATATCACCCTAAACTGGATCCCATGTTGGAATTCCATTAAATGAGAAAGCCGATGAAACTGCAAATTTGCAACTCGTCATCCAGTGATCCACAAAACAATCCATCACAGCCAAGAGTATATAAAAAACACCACCACCAAAAAACTCCACAGTAACAAGGTTATCGCGAATAACCAAACTCATCTCTGGTACATCATCAGGTAAAGAATGAATACATGAGGTACAATTTGTTGTTAACTATGCATGTGGAAGAGTCGAAGGAGTGTGGGGGTGAGGTGATGGGGCAATCAAATATAAGGTAAGGTGGATAGGCCCCAAACATACATTACGGGCTCACCATAGCCGGTGCTACATGGACACTTCGTTCTGAGTAGTTAAATCTAAAACAAAAACAACAACCAAAAAACTCACACCTCAACACTGCCCATCTACACCAGAGAGTAGCAGAAGGTTCGCCCTCTGCAATATGGTATCTTCAGGCCACCAGCTTAGAGAGGTTAAATATCCCGAAAGGAATTCGCAGGGAAATGGCAGTTTGGTTATATAAACTACGTCTAGGTTATAGATGCAACTGGGAAATTAGTGAATCCAGAGAGTGGGAATGCATCTTCTGCCAAACAATCACAGAAGAGTCACTATTTCACTATTTCCTGGAATGTGAAGCAACCAACGACCTGAGAAGAGCTTTAAGAGTCCCTGAATCTTACAGTAACCACCCTGAAGCCATCAACACTGGCACTCTTCTAGTCAAAAAAAGTGTCCAGCAGCTGGACAGCCTCATAAATACTGTCCAACAGTATCCTCCCCTGCGATAGCAGCCACATAGTAAGGATTGACGATTTAAATGCGAGCACAGGACGCAGTATATCCTTTCACGACCAAAGATCACATTCACTCCAAAAAAATCTATAATTTTATCTATAAAAATGAGCTATACTCGTGCCCGTGCCACCTCTTGGGTGGCTTAATCTTCTAATCAATCAGTCAATCTCGCTGCTATCACAATCGACTTGATAATGGTCCAGGACGGAACGAAACGTCGTCGTCGTCGTCTCCTCATTTTCTGGTGTGCGGTTTAGTTCTCATTTCTTCACGCCACGACAGGAAAGTGTCGTTGTTGTCTTTCTTGGTAGAGGTGATGAATATTATACATTCTGAGCACAGTGGCGGTTTTGGTAATCCATTTGGTGGGATGCTGACCTTCAAGAAAGAAGGTTTGGAGGGCTTCAGTGCAGGGGTTAGGGTGGGTTAAAGCATTAATTTCAGTGATACAATCACTTACACATGAAATATTCAGTTCCTTCCTCATGTTTAGTAATTTAGTTGTACGGGGGCATCCGAGGATAATCCTCATGGCTTCGTTTTCCATCTTTTCCAGCCCTTCAAGCATTCTCTCAGGCACTAGAGCAAGCATAGGTGCAGCATAATCAATCAGAGATCTAATATATGAGAGATACATCATTTTGGCAATTCCCGCATTTGCGCCATAGCTTGGATGGTAGCCTGCCACAGCCTTGAGAGCATGGAGTCTCTCTCTCTACATTGGCGACCCAGTCTGACTACAACATTGCGGTACAGTGGAACCTCAAGACCAAGGTATTTGTATCTGGTTACATAGTCGAGCAGAGAGCCATCGTGCAGCTGCATATTGCGAACAGCCACACGCTCCCTTTCCCAAATTATTTACACTGATGGCTCCTTGCAACAGTCCTGTGGTGCAGCTGGAAGTGCAGTTGTTGTGATAGAGATGGTTCCTTCTCCCATGAGTGTGAAGGGCGTATTAATAACTAGGCCTCCACTCTTCAAACAGAATTGGTTGCCATAATCCTTGCACTCGAGCACGTAAATGAATCCAAAGTTGACACGTTAATTGTAAGTGACTACTTGTCATCCTTGACTGCCCTCAGCTCCTCAAGATATAACTCTGACGTGCTTATCTCTGAAGCTAGACACAGATATAATGAAATGATCAATGATGGAGTCAGAGTTTGTCTCCTGTGGATTCCTTCCCATATTGGTCTCCGAATGCATGATAGAACTGATGAGGTAGCCAAAACTTTTGCTCATTAAGAGGGAATTGATTACCATCTTGGATTGCATATCAGCAGCTTAAGGGCAGTAATATTCCGGGAACATGAACAAAGACTCGTAGACTTAAGGCAAAGTGAAATTCACACCAGTTACTCCATCTATCATTCTATTAAGCAGGAAGAACCGCACGTCTATGGATCATCCAATAAGGTTAGTAGATGTCTAGATGTCCAAGGACCATGCAGTCCGTGGTGTAGCGGTTGACACTCGCCTGGTGTTTCGCGAGCGCTTTGTCCTGGGTTCGTATCCTGGCCGGGGAGGATTTACTGGGCGTCATTCCTTAACTGTAGCCTCTGTTTACCCAGCAGTAAAATGAGTACCTGGTTATTAAATGATTTGGCAGGTCGTATTCCGGGGAACATAGGATTAAGGATTTGTCCGAAACGCTACTCATGCTATTGGCTGTACAAGATTGTAAGAACTCTTGTATAAAAAAAAAAGTTACCAATGCTAGGCTTAGGCTCGGCTACAAGTACTTCTGGGAGTTTCTGGGAGGGACCTAACCAACCACAGATTAGAGAACTACTTAGATTCTGTGACAAATTTTCACTCAATCAGCAGATATCAGAGCCAACGAGAAATGAAAATATTCTAGATCTGGTCTTTACGAACAATGAAGACATTATCAGAGACATTACGATATCAGATACCACATACTCAGATCACAAGCTCATTGAAGTGCAAACGACCATCAATACTCAGAATAGACCTAAAACGTTGATAAAGCGAGAGGGGCTATTCAGTAAATTCAATTTTAATAATAAAAGGATAGACTGGGAGATAATAAACAGGGAACTTACAAACATTCCATGGGAAACTGTTCTAAGTAATACAAGTCCTACAGAAGGAATAGAAAAACTGACTTTGGAAGCGTATCAAGTCTGTCTGAAACATGTTCCTTTGAGGAAAGCCAGAAAGAGATCCAACGTAGAAAGAGAACGCAGACGACACTATAAACGCAGGAAAAAAATAACGGAACTGCTTATGCAGACACGAATTTCCCGTCAAAGAAGGAATAATTTAAATAGAGAGATTGAAGAAATCGAGCGGAAATTGAAACACTCATATGAAACTGAAGAAAGACAGTTAGAACAGAAAGCAATTCAGGAAATAAAGAAAAATCCAAAATATTTCTTCACATATGCGAAATCAAAAGCAAAAACCACTGCCAGTATTGGACCTATTCGTACAAGTGAAGGTTCATACACGGAGAATGACAAAGAAATTAGTGAAATCCTAAACAGCAGTATGAGGACATGTTTAGCACTCCAATAAACAACATGAAAGTGGAAGATCGACAATTTCTTTATGCGGGATATTCAAACCCTTGTAAATATAACTGATATCAACACGAGCGCACTAAATTTTGAAAGAGAAATTGAAAACATGCCCATGCACTCGGCCCCAAGTCCAGACTCATGGAATTCAATATTTATAAAGAAATGCAAAGTGCCAGTAGCACAGGCACTCAGTATAGTGTGGAGGAAGAGCTTGGGCACGGGGGAGATACCAGATGCATTTAAAGTAGCACACATAGCCCCTCTACACAAGGGAGGGAGCAAAGCATTGGCAAAGAATTATAGACCAGTTGCACTAACATCGCACATCATAAAAGTATTTGAGAGAGTGATTAGGAGTCAGGTCACCAATTTCATGGAGACCAATGACCTTCACAATCCAGGCCAACATGGATTTCGAGCGGGAAGATCGTGCCTCTCACAGCTACTGGAGTACTACGACAAAGTCACTGAGGCATTAGAAGAAAAACAGAATGCTGATGTGATATACACGGACTTCGCAAAGGCTTTCGACAAATGTGACCATAGCGAGATAGCACACAAAATGAAGTCAATGGGAATAACCGGTAAAGTAGGACGCTGGATACTTAGTTTTCTGTCAAACAGGACTCACCGAGTAACTGTCAACCATATAAAATCAAGTCCAAGTGCAGCTAAAAGCTCTGTACCTCAGGGTACAGTACTTGCACCGCTGCTTTTCCTTATTCTCATATCAGATATAGACAAAATTACAAGTCACAGATTCGTATCATTCTTTGCAGACGACACAAAAATCAGTATGAAAATTATCTCGGCTGAAGACTTTTTTTTAGACATTGAAAAACTTCAAGCTGATATAAATAAAGTTTTCGACTGGGCATCAGAAAATAACATGATGTTTAACAGTGATAAATTCCAGGTACTCAGGTACGGTAAAAATGAGGACCTTAATCATAATACAGGGTATAAAACACAATCAAATCTGCCCATAGTAGGAAAACAGCATGAAAAGGATTTGGGAATAATAATGTCTGACGACCTAACATTTAGGCAGCATAACCAAGCAAATATTGCGACAGCCAGAAAAATGATAGGATGGATTACGAGAACTTTCAAATCCAGGGATCCCATCACAATGGTTGTACTCTTCAAGTCACTTGTGCTGTCCCGTCTTGAGTACTGCTCAGTACTCGCTTCCCCCTTCAGAGCAGGAGAGATTGCTGAAATAGAGGGAATACAGAGAACATATACGGCACGCATAGACGCGATAAAGCACCTAAATTTTTGGGATCGTCTCAAAGCCCTCCAAATGTACTCACTAGAAAGAAGACGAGAGAGATATCAAATAATATACACCTGGAAGATACTGGAGGGCCAAGTACCAAATCTACACAGTAAAATAAGAACGTACTGGAGTGAACGATATGGAAGAAAATGCAGAATAGAACCAGTGAAGAGCAGAGGTGCCATAGGCACAATCAGAGAACACTGTATAAACATCAGAGGTCCACGGTTGTTCAACACCCTCCCAGCAAGCATAAGAAATATTGCCGGAACAACCGGGGACATCTTCAAGAGGAAACTAGATTTATTCCTCCAAGGAGTGCCGGACCAACCGGGCTGTGGTGGGTATGTGGCCCTGCGGCCCTGCGGGCCGCTCCAAGCAACAGCCTAGTGGACCAAACTCTCACAAGTCAAGCCTGGCCTCGGGCCGGGCTTGGGGAGTAGAAGAACTCCCAGAACTCCATCAACCAGTTTGTAACATCTGCTGATGTAGACTTGACTAAATGTAAACTCTGTCAGCAGAACTATTCGCATACTTTGCGTCATTATATAATGGAATGTGAAAAAATCGCTGAATTCAGAGATAACACCATCAATGGAGTCCAATAAATGTGTAAGTACTTCATTCATAATGATGTGCTGCCGGGAATCTTAGCGAAGTATCCAAACTTTGCTTACTGTAGGGGCAGCCTGCACATGACTGTAAATCTGTCACCCAGTTGGGTGGGTGTGGAGCATATGACTAAAGCTGCCGCCCAGTTGGGTGGGTGTGGAGCACATGACTGTAAAGCTGCCGCCCAGTTGGGTGGGTGTGGAGCACATGACTGTAAAGCTGCCTTCCAGTTGGGTGGGTGTGGAGCACATGACTGTAAAGCTACCGCCCAGTTGGGTGGGTGTGGAGCACATGACTGTAAAGCTGCCTCCCAGTTGGGTGGGTGTGCAGCACATGACTGTAAAGCTGCCGCCCAGTTGGGTGGGCGTGGAGCACATGACTGTAAAGCTGCCGCCCAGTTGGGTGGGGGTGGAGCACATGACTGTAAAGCTGCCGCCCAGTTGGGTGGGCGTGGAGCACATGGCTGTAAAGCTGCCGCCCAGTTGGGTGGGCGTGGAGCACATGACTGTAAAGCTGCCGCCCAGTTGGGTGGGCGTGGAGCACATGACTAAAGCTGCCGCCCAGTTGGGTGGGCGTGGAGCACATGACTGTAAAGCTGCCGTCCAGTTGGGTGGGCGTGGAGCACATGACTGTAAAGCTGCCGCCCAGTTGGGTGGGCGTGGAGCACATGACTGTAAAGCTGCCGCCCAGTTGGGTGGGTGTGGAGCACATGACTGTACAGCTGCCGCCCAGTTGGTTGGGTGTGCAGCAAGACTAGTAACTGTGTGACTTACCATAGATGTAAGGTGAATGTTGTGAGCCTCTTGTTGAATCACTTGTGATATAAAAAAATTATTGACATGTGTATGTATTTATGTAAATTACTGTATATATATGTACGTGTATATATATCTTGAGGTTATCTCGAGTTGATTTCGGGGCTTTTTAGTGTCCCCGCGGCCCGGTCCTCGACAAGGCCTCCACCCCCCAGGAAGCAGCCCGTGACAGCTGACTAACTCCCAGGTACCTATTTACTGCTAGGTAACAAGGGCATAGGGTGAAAAACTCTACCCATCGTTTCTCGCCGGCGCCCGGGATCGAACCCGGGACCACAGGATCACGTGTCCAGCGTGCTGTCCGCTCGGCCGGTTAATATAACATTAACAATTGTGTAACAAGCTTCAAAAGAGTGTCACTTGCACAGCTAAACGAACTATGGGGTTCAGGTCCTGAACCCATTATGTGCATCATTATAACCCTTTCCACCACCGCCCACGGGATGGGTATGGGGTGCATAATAAAGAAAGAAATTGAATTCAAGTCAGGCTGTTGTGAGTCGTCGTCTGCATCAACGTTTGTTATGCATCGGAGTGATACATTAAGTGGGTTGCTTGGGTTTCTACGTTTCTGGTTAGGTAGGTTGGATTTTAGACGTAGTGGCAAATCAAGAGAAGAGACTGGAGACATAAGGATAGGAGGAACAGTAGGATACACGATGAACGGTTCAAGACACAAGCAACGGTACAGGACGCGAGATACGGAACGGAACACGTCTGCCATCGCTAGGGAGACGACGTGCTCAGCTTCACTCTTCCCACACTCTTCCCCGCCACCTCATGCTTCCCAAACTTACTGTGAAGCATCTACAGTGACGCAGGCATTCCCACCCAACACTTCCCTCACCACAACACTCATAAGTATCATCAGTATTTGTCTTAGATTATACACAACATTCTTTACTTCACCCACCTTACCAGGCGGTTACCTTACGTTGGTTCCCAGGCCAACGTCCCCGAGGCCCGGTCAATCAAACTGTTCGACGCGGCTCCTCGCAGCCTGATTTATGAATCACAGCCTGGTTGATCAGGTATCTTTTGGATACCTGATCAACCAGGTATCCTAACCTCAACACCTTTGGAGGTGTTTATCCAGTTCTCTCTTGAACACTGTGAGGGGATCGGCCAGTTATGTCCCTTATGTGTAGTGGAAGCGTGTTGAACAGTCTCGGGCCTCTGATGTTGATAGAGTTCTCTCTCAGAGTACCTGTTGCACCTCTGCTTTTCAACGGGGGTATTCTGCACATCCTGCCATGTCTTCTGGTCTCATGTGGTGTTATTTCTGTGTGCAGGTTTGGGACCAGTCCCTCTTAACATTTTCAAAATATAAATTTCCAAGTCAACAATTTCTCCAGCTTTGAATGGGGCTGTTTGGTTGAACATTCTTAGCTTTTCAGGGACCATTTGAAGCCTACTATTGAGTTCTTGTTTTAGTAACTAAATGAACCTGGACAATGATTTTTTTGCGATATATAAAAAATTATTAGTGCATTCATGGGTGCTAAAAGATCCCATCATCTTGAAATTATAATACTTATATTTTTACAGTAATATAAATGCTACCATTTTGCTAAGTACTATAAGGACTACAAAAAAGTTGACTTTTGTATCATTGAATTTGCCCAAATAGGAAGCATTTTAACAGTATTCACCTAGTTGTGCTTGCGAGGGTTGAGCTCTGCTCTTTCGGCCCGCCTCTTAACTGTCAATCAATCAACTGTTTCTAACTACAATTTTTTTCCCTACACTCACACACACTTCCAGAAAGCAGCTCGTAAGAGCCGTGTAACTCCCAGGTACCTATTTACTGCTAGGTAACAGGGGCATCAGGGTAAAAGAAACTCTGCCCATTATTTCTCACACACATACACTGTGTGTGTGTGTGTGTGTGTGTGTGTGTGTGTGTGTGTGTGTGTGTGTGTGTGAATAAACAGTACTTTAAATTCTTAAAACACAAAAATACAGTTTAATTTTTTGCATATCAAACGATAATGTAAAGGGGGTTAATCATGTGTATATTTTTGTGTGGGCGATGTATTATGAAACTGTGAGGGATAGAAGTGATCTCATGAGTTAACAGCTCTCTGCTGGTGAGATCAACAACCTTGTGAGACGTGTCAGGCCTGAGGCGGTCACCAGGCCAAGCACAATCTGCATAACTTCGCTGAGCGTGCTTCCAAGTCAGCCACCAGGAGATATATCAGACCATCGTGTCAACAACATGAAGACATCACCAGCTATGGTGAGACCACAGTAATGGTTGACCATGGTGTCATAATGTGATGGTGGTCACCGTTGTATGGTGGGTATACGGGGTAGGTCGACCATGGTGCCATAATGTGATATGTCACAGTCGTTAAGCGACTTCTTGCCAATGCTCGGACACAGATCTCACCAAACATAACAGGATAATGACGTCACTATTGAGGTATTCCCCCCACCAGAATTTTAACCAATGTCTTACCCAATGTTTGACTGGCCCTACCCACCTTTCCTTATGTTTGGGGCCTATCCACCTTACCTTATATTTGATTGCCCCATCACCACACCCCCCCCCCCCCACACTCCTTCGACTCTTCCACGTGCACAGTTGGAACAAATTGTACCTCAATGTATTCATTCTTTACAAGATGATGTTCCAGAGAGGAACGAAGCGTTGTAGAAAAAAAAAATATATATATATATAATATATATATATATATATATATATAAATGAGAGAGAGAGAGAGAGAGAGAGAGAGAGAGAGAGAGAGAGAGAGAGAGAGAGACCGAGACCGAGACCGACCCCCACCGGCCTCACACTCGTGGGGTCGGCGGTTCGAGCCTCCAAATGCCCGAGTGAATGAAATAAATACATCCGAAAACTCTTGACTCCTGAAGGATTCGAACCCGGTCAATCTATTTCCCCCGGCAGTCCAGTGCTGTATCCACTCGGCCAGCGACTAGACTTTACTACAACACTAGACTGTCATGGCTGTCCATCGTTATAGACTATTTATTGAGACCTTGTCTGACCGGGTTCGAATCCTTCAGGGGTCAAGAGTTTCCGGATGTATTTATTTCATTCACTTGGTCATTTGGAGGCTCGAACCGCCGACCATTCAACCTTTCAAGCCGCATATACAATCGCGCATTCGTGCGACTACAGAGGGCCTCAGTGCTCCGCCCAACCCACATTATTTTGTTTCGACGATTCCTTGTAATCTGCGCGCGTTCACTTGGCCAGCCTACGACTGCGCATGGAGTCAACTATCGATAAGTGTGTGCGCGTGGGAGCAGAACACCAACTTCCTGCCATGTGGTGGGAATCCAAACTGTGTTCATGATGGTCGTCCCTCTCTCCTCCCGAGGAGTCGACGACCCACAGCACCGAGTATTCATGTACCAGGGTTCCAAAATAGTTCAAAAGGAGTGACGCTGAGCAGTGAGACACGTCCCAAAGACACACGTCTCCATTAACGTTGGAGGCCTGGTCGAGGACCGGACCGCGGGGACGCTAAAGCCCCGAAATCATCTCATCTTATCTCAAGATAAGACTTTGTTCCAGCCAAGGAATATCCTCTAATTGAGAAAGACAAAAATACTGTAACATACAGAGGTACGCCCCCCCCCTGTTACATTACTATCAACAAAATATGAACCAATTAACGTTACCAAATGTGCCCGCCCACACGACAAGCGCCCGCCCACACGACAAGCGCCCGCCCACACGACAAGCGCCCGCCCACACGACAAGCGCCCGCCCACACGACAAGCGCCCGCCCACATGTGGTTTCAGCAAGACGATATTCCACCACACTTTGCTACTGCTGTGAGAAATGTTTTAAATCAAACTTTTCCAAACAGATGGATCGGAAGGCGAGGTCCAGTCGAATGGCGTCCTGGCTCTCCAGACCTAAAACCACTTGTTTTTTTTATGGTACGCTGAAGTCTGGAGTCTATCGGAGTAGGCCCAGTACAGTCGTTGCACAATCTTGAGGTTATCTTGAGATGATTCGGGGCTTAGCGTCCCCGCGGCCCGGTCCTCGACCAGGCCTTCTTTTTGTTACACATCCCCAGGAAATAGACTGTAGCAGCTGTCTAACTCATATGTACCTATTTACTGCTAGGTGAATACAGGCATCAGGGTGAAAGAAACTGCCCATTTGTTTCCGCCTCCACGTGGGGTCGAACCCGGAACCTTAGGACTACGAACCCGAGCGCTGTCCACTCAGCCGTCAGGCGCCGTGACTAAAGGAGGAAATATCTCTGCAAGTAACAACATCAGTTCTGCACCATTAGGAAATGTTCAACAATCGTGTATTCAGCGTATACACAAGTGTCGCGAAGTCTAAGATCGTCAATTTGAGCGTATACTGATGACTGATGAAGATTAAGCCACCCAAGAGGTGGCACGGGCATGAATACCCTGTAATAATGTATACTGCAATAACACTTTTACATATATTTTTGGCTAAGGATCCAGACTTTTGGGACACCCTATATCAAATCACTCCTCACTTTAGTACACTATGTACAATAAATTGTTTAATAGATAAGTGAAGATGAAGATATCTCCGGTAAGCTCTTACGTCTGTGCGACTAGTAATGTCTATGAGGATATTCGTGATGAATATTGAGCCATTCATATGTGGCGACTGCGGGATGTCTCATGTGGTCTCTGGCCTCCATCGTTAGCTGACAATAATTACCTTTGAATCCAACAGTAGTTCCCAAGGACTGTTATTTGTTCTGTTAAGGGGATTTCCCGCCTAATATATAGAGGATGTCCAGTCCAGTGTCATTCTCCTGTCGAGACGAAGTTCAGCGTCGCAATATAACTTCACCAGTATTAATTAGCAACAATGGTGAGGCTTCTCCTGCCAAGTCATGAGTATAACCATTTGCCTAATTAATCAAATGTCTGGTATAATATATGCAGTATGTCGCAAATAGTCCACATTGTCCCCCCCCCCCACACACACACACCATCCGCACACTACAGATGACTTGTTGCTAAATTCGAAAGATGACCCGAAAACAGGTCATCAATACCTTAATAACCAGTGGATGCAGGGTCACCAAGAGTGCCTCACAATGACCACTGCCGCAGGCCACAACCTCCGGTCAGCACGTATTAACGAGTCCTGCCTAAATAGGACTTGTCAATGCTCAAAACTTTGCCTCGGGCCTGGTTACGGGACTTGAAACAGCCGAAGGCTCAAATGAAGACACTCTGTGATGTCAGACAACCGGGTGACATTTTGTGGGTCCAATCACAGGTAGTGGCACTGACGCATGACGTCATAGGTCTCCTCTTATTGGCTACACTAGGTTATGTGACTTGTAAACAGCTGTATCAGTCGCCATTTTGTGTATGTAAAAATAATAACTACAAACCTATATATAACCTAGCATCAGCCTCACTTAATGGATCTGACTGTTGGATCATAAGAGAACCCTTTACAACTGTAACTAGCGGCAGTATTTCCCTGTCGTTAAAACATATCTTTACACATTTTGGTGCAGCAAACCATACTCAGCAAACCATACTCGCTCGCTAGCAAACCATACATATTGTTCACGGTCATCAACATCCTCACCCTTCACCCCTTCTTCCTTTCCAAACCCGAACGGTGTACTAAAATGTTTCTAAAATATGCCACAAGGTGGTGTGGTGTCAGCACAAGGTGGTGTGGTGTCAGCACAAGGTGGTGTGGTGTCAGCACAAGGTGGTGTGGTGTCAGCACAAGGTGGTGTGGTGTCAGCACAAGGTGGTGTGGTGTCAGCACAAGGTGGTGTGGTGTCAGCACAAGGTGGTGTGGTGTCAGCACAAGGTGGTGTGGTGTCAGCACAAGGTGGTGTGGTGTCAGCACAAGGTGGTGTGGTGTCAGCACAAGGTGGTGTGGTGTCAGCACAAGGTGGTGTGGTGTCAGCACAAGGTGGTGTGGTGTCAGCACAAGGTGGTGTGGTGTCAGCACAAGGTGGTGTGGTGTCAGCACAAGGTGGTGTGGTGTCAGCACAAGGTGGTGTGGTGTCAGCACAAGGTGGTGTGGTGTCAGCACAAGGTGGTGTGGTGTCAGCACAAGGTGGTGTGGTGTCAGCACAAGGTGGTGTGGTGTCAGCACAAGGTGGTGTGGTGTCAGCACAAGGTGGTGTGGTGTCAGCACAAGGTGGTGTGGTGTCAGCACAAGGTGGTGTGGTGTCAGCACAAGGTGGTGTGGTGTTAGATTGTTAGTCTTAATAGCTATCAACTTCTGGAGTATTATTGAAGCCATCACAAGTGCTTACTGCTCATGCCTAAAGTATACTTTAGTTTTGGATTATATCTATAACTAAAGTATACCATCAGTATATATTGGCCGCGAAGCGGGGTACACCTCTGTGTATATATATCCCTTGCGGGTAATATATCAACTATCGTTAGTATAATTACAGAATACTACGCACTACACAAGTGCCAAGAACATGCTAATATACGCGTTCCTGAACAAATAGCCTGGAGGTGTCACGACGGAAAGATTGGTATATCTCCCCAGAATATTACCAATGTTGCACAAACATTGAAAACATTTCTGTTGACTTGTCAGGATCTCTATTTGTAGCCTCTTTATTGTTATTTATGTTTATAAACTTAGTCATAAGTGTTTGTGTGTAAGTTTGGTATCATACTGCATGTGAACAGGAAGAAATGTGTATGTTTGGTATCATACTGCATGTGAACAGGAAGAAATGTATACGTTCATCAACCAGAATGTTCAGTAATATGTTGACCGTTTGTGATGTATGTAAATATAAATGAACACGTTGTACTGAACGGGGTGAGAATAGCCTGAGCTTCGTCATGTCCTTGTGTATGCATTTATACTTCAATAAACTTATTTCAATTCCTTTATTGCCAGAGTTGTTGGTGAGAACATTGAGTGGCGGGAGTACAGCACTTGCTCTCTTTATTATGACCTTTTACCACAACTATTCCATTACTCACGATTAAAAAAAAGTAGTTGCTCTTAAGGACTATCCCACCCACTTGGGCTGGACGGTAGAGCCACGGTCTGGCTTCATGCAGGTCGGCGTTCAATCCCCGACCGTCCAAGTGGTTAGCCACCATTCCTTTTCCCCGTCCCATCACAAATCCTTATCCTGACCCCTTCTCAGTGCTATATAGTCATAGTAGCTGGGCGCTTTCCCCTGAAAATTCCCTCCCTTCCCCCTTAAGCCCTTAAGGACTATTATCAATATTGCCCTTGGGAGTGATAATATACACTCAATACTGCAAGTATAATTGCAAAATATTGCTTCCAAGAACAGTTTAAACTATAAACAAAAGCAACATTGTTTATAGTTTGAACTTCTACATTGCTGTGTAGAAGTTCGACCGACCGTCCATCCAATTTTGCCTAATCACAGGTGGAGGAACCCGAGGAACCCAAGCAACCCACCCAACCTATGCATAGAAAACGCTAACATTACGTTGCTTGAATTTTTACTCATGAGTCACATTTTTCGGACTGACTGATTTATTCCGTAACAAATACGACACATTAGGTGAGAGGACGAATTGTATTTGCAATATTTTACCGCCTTGTATAGTGACTTGTGAGCCTCTTGTTGAGTCACTTGTGACAAAAGATTATTGATGTGTGTATTTATGTGGGTGATTAAATATGTATGTGTATGTATATATGTATACGTATATATATGTACATGTATGAGTATGTGTACATGTATATATAACGTTAATAATTTTGTAACTAGCGTCAAAAGACTTATTTACTTAGCTAAACGAACTAGAGGGTTCAGTTCCTGAACCAATTATGTGCCTCTAATCCTTTACACCACCGCCCACGGGATGGGTATGGAGTGCATAATAAAGAAAGAAATTTAATTATATTTTACTAAAATCTAATTGTTCACTAACTATGCTGTGAATGGTTTCATTGCAATGTTCAATATTGGGAGCAATTTCAGTTTGAAAAATCCTTAATCTAGAAAATATATTCAGTATATACTAGATTTCAGATGTTACACATTTCTGTTTGCATTTTATCATAAAATAGTAATGCATATCTCATAACTAATATGCTCACACAGAACCGGTCGGCCGAGCGGACAGCACACTGTACTTGTGATCCTGTGGTCCCGGGTACGATCTCGGGCGCCGGCGAGAAACAATGGGCAGAGTTTCTTTCACCCTATGCCCCTGTTACCTAGCAGTAAAATAGGTACCTGGGTGTTAGTCAGCTGTCACGGGCTGCTTCCTGGGGGTGGAGGCCTGGTCGAGTACCGGGCCGCGGGGACACTAAAGCCCCGAAATGATCTCAAGATAATCTCAAGATAGTATATTCTCCAGCAGCCGTGACATATCTATGGGCGCTGTGAAAATTAAGTTCAATTACTGACACATGTTTGGTGAGCCATCACAACGTTAGACGACAATGTTAAGTGTTGTCTATCTCGGATATATACACGTATATACCTGAAATATCTCTGGAGTTTGAGACTCAAAAAAGCTGATTTAGACAACCCCCCCCCCCACCCCCACCCAGTCCAAATTAAAAAATTTAATGCAAATGTGGAACCCACCTTACATAAAGGATGTTAGGTGTTAAAGCAACTAAGCACAAGCGCATGGTGAAACTACAGAAATAACAGCACACCAGAGGGCAGAGAAAGATACCAGAGGACCAGGAATGAATGCCTCAGGGTGAGAAGAGAGACAAAGACAGTACGAAAATGACATAGCAAATAAAGCAAAAACTCAACCCAAACTGATGTGCAGCCGCATCAGAAGGAAGACAACAGTGAAGAAACAGGTAAAGAAACGGAGGATAGAGACAGACAGGTTCATTACAACTGACAAGGAAGTGTGCTAGGAACTCAATAAGAAATTGTTAGTCATAATGGCTTGGCGCTTTCCCCTGATAATTCCCTTCCCTTCAATGTGAAATTCGAGGAGGTCTTCACAATAGAGCAAGGAGAAGTTCCTGAACTATGAGAGGGAATGTCTAACCAAGCACCACTGGAGGAGTTTGAGATTACCAGTGTGGAGGTACGGAAACATTTGTTTCAATTGGATGGGACAAAGGTTGTAGACCAGATGGTATCTCACCACGACTACTAAAAGAGGGAGCAGCAGCACCATGCCTACCACTCTCAATGGTGTATAACAAATCACTGGTAATTGGAGAATTGCCAAAAATGTGGAAGACGGCTAATGTCCCGATATACAAGAAGGGAGACAGGCAGAAGGCACTGAACTACAGGCCAGTGTCCCTAACTTGCATAATTTGCAAAAACTAATAGAACATCTGGAGTGAAAGAACTTTGTAACACATCACCAGCATGGGTTCAGGGATGGTAAATCGTGTCTCACAAGTTTAATAGAATTCTATAACCGGGTGACAAAAATTAGACAAGAAAGGGCTGGGCAGACTGAAAATTTTTGGATTGTTTGAAAGCCTTTGACATAATACCACATAAGAGACTAATGCATAAGTTGGAGAGGCAGCCAGAAGTAATGGGGAAGGTACTCCAGTGGATAAGAGAGTACCTAAGCAACAGAAGACAGCAAGTCACTGTGAGGGGGTAAGGTCTCAGAGTGGCGAGGCGTCATGAGTGGACTCCCACAGGGTTCATTTCTTGACCCAATCCTGTTTCTGATATACATAGACGATCTCCCAGAGGAAGTAGAACTGTTTTTATCAATGTCTGCTGATGATGCGAAAATTCTGAGAAGGATTAAGACATATGCTACAGGATAGCTAGAGGCTACAAGATGATCTGGACAAATTGAAGGAACAGGCCAACAAATGGCTACTAGTTTTTAACTACAATAAATGTAAATATAACTAGGTGGAGGGAGCAGGATGCCATACAGAAGGCACCAAATGGGGGACGAAGTCCTCCATTAAACGGACATGAAGGATCTAGGAGTTGATATCATGACGAACTTTTCTTATGCTGCCCACATTAAAAGGATATCATCCTTTTTATCATCGAGCATTTAATTATCTACATATCATAATTAATTATGATAATTAATTATCGAGCACTAGCATTTAATTATTTTTTTATTATCTACGAGCATTTAAATACTCGTAGTGTGTGTTATCGCAATAATGTTACTCAGTATGTTGTGTAGTGCTATTAAATTATTATATTTTTGGAACTCTATCAAGCAGTTTTAAATCGTTGTTTTCTCAAGTTCTAATTTAACTGTTTTGAACCTACAAAGCCGTTAGGAAAATATTTGTTTGATTTGAATGCACTAAGAGACTACAATAGTAGCCTCAGGCTCTGAAAGAACCGTTCAGGATTACAATTATATACTGAATGAAGTCTTTTACCTGTTTCTTGACAGTAATTTTCATTTGTTTTCCTTGAATTAACCCTTTTTTCTACTGAGGGTTTGGGTGTTAATGGCTTAACTCAGTTGCATTTTGCTTGTTTAATTTCTTGCGTCCAGTCTGGCTGTATTTCGTGTGGTTGCAAGTGTCTGTAAGGTTTATTTTACGGTATATTCACTTTAAATTAAGTAAGCCTATAAGATTCCTCAAGTTTATCTTATCTTTTCTTGGGTTACTAGATATTTTTTTTTGTATTTATATTGGATTTCCTGATTGTCTTATAAAGTTTCCTGTGAGCGTATGTCATAGCTACTTGTACGTTACTCTCCTGGACACGTTAATGAGTCAAACTTTGTGAGTGTGCCTGTACTCACCTAGTTGTGCTTGCGGGGATAGAGCTCTGGCTCCTAGATCCCGCCTCTCAACCGTCAATCAACTGGAAGATCAACCTGTGTTCGTGTGTACCTATATATGTGTGTACCTGTGTGGGTGTGTACTTGTGTGTGTGTGACCTGTGTGCGTGGATGTGTTTGGATATTTACATGAAATACATGCTGAGAACACGTGTGCCGTGAACTATATCGGTTTTGAGCTCATTAAACGCTACTTCTCTCAGATATCTTCTTAACGCGTGTATACACAGGTGAGGCTGCCTCAATACCCACAGATTTACTCAGCAGATTAACTACCTGCAACCTTTAAAAACTACTTTATAGATAAACTGACATCACAATTACATGTGATTTGTCCTGGACACCCTATTCCGCCATGCAGTTGCGAGGAGAAATTCTAAAAAATTAGTTATCCACTTAAGATGCTATAACGTATGGGATTTTTTGAGAAAGAAGGATGAAAACTCATCGAGTGAGCGAGAGTGAGGTGGAGGAAGGGTAGAAGGAAGGGCTAAGGAGAAGGAAAAGAGGGAAGTCGGGGAAAAGTAAAGGAAGGATGAGGCTGGGGGCTGAAAGAGTTGGAAGGACTAAAGAGGTAGATAGAAAAGGTAGAAGTGCTGCCACCATCCATTCAAGTTATTTGTAAGACAAGGAATGGAACTTGTCTATGGCACAATATTATCTGATGTTATCAAGTAATCACTGTAAGCATGTAAATCAACCAAGCAACAGCCTGGTGGATCAAACTCTCACAAGTGAAGCCTGGCTTTGGGCCGGGCTTGGGGAGTAGAAGAACTCCCAGAACCCCATCAAGCAGGTATCAACCAGGTATATAGTTAAGCATCTTTAAGTCATAATATTTAGCAAGGAAATTTCAGAGTGCTCCCCACTCCAACTTTCACTATCCAAGATCTAGGGATCGGAATTAAAGACATTATAGAAAGTAAGTTAATCAATTATATATTTACTATTATATATTCACTCATATGGGTATCATAATTCCACCATATCACTTGATGTTCAGATATCAACATTTATACACAATTTGAGTCGCCACTCACGAAATTGAGAGCCACTACAGCTGACAGCCCCATCCAGAGAGGTCGCAGAGACTCTGCATACAGCCCCGCTCCAGATAAGTCCACTCTGGGCTCACCATAGACCATGCTACTTGCAACTTTCTGTTCCCAATAGCTAACTCTATAACAACAACAACAACGGCTGACTACCCTTGAAAATCACACAACTATTGGAAAACACCAAATATACGTCAACCTTAAACTGTCACTCACCAAAGATGGTTAGCAAGGAGGGGTGGTATGGCTGACCGAGAGTCCACACCGGCCCGGGACAGGCCTGCGTAGACCTAGCGAGGCCCCTCTCTCACTGTCTGTGTCAAATGTACAGTTCCACAGATATTTAAGGGGGAACCGGGAGCTACACTCCGCCTAGGGCGCCTGACAGCTGAGTGGACAGCGCTTCGGATTCGTAGTCCTGAGGTTCCGGGTTCGATCCCCGGTGGAGGCGGACACAAATGGGCCAAAAGTTTCTGTCACCCTGATGCTCCTGTTCTTAGCAGTAAATAGGTACCTGGGAGTTAGACAGCTGGTACGGGCTGCTCCCTGGGGGTGTGTAACAAAAAGGAGGCCCTCAAGATAACCTACCAGGAGATAGCCTCTGGCTATCTTCCTACCACCCCTAGACAGCGCGGGGTTTGATGGAGAGAGCACAGCCACCTGTCTGCAATTATCAGCTCAGCAGAGAGCGAGGTCACCTGACCTCTCCTCAACCTGTGAACATTAACACATGAAAGGTGTGACTTTATAAATGCTCAGGGCAGACAGCCTGGCGCCGTTAGTATTGTGAGACTGACTCTGGTTATGTGTGATATATTATATACAACTGTTTATAGACAGCTGAGTGGTGAGCGCTTCATATTCGTAGTCCTGAGGTTCAGGGTTTGATCACCCGTGGAGGCGGAAATTGGCAAAGTTTCTTTCACCCTGATGCACCTGTTCACCTAGCAGTAAATAGGTACCTGGGAGTTAGACAGCTGCTACGGGCTGCTTCCAGGGGGTGTGTAACAAAAAGGAGGCCTGGTCGATAACCGGGCCGCGGGGACGCTCAGCCCCGAAATCTTCTCAAGATAACCTCAAGAAGATGGTGTTATAGTTCAATAGATACTTCACTTCTCGGTTATTTCACCTATGTTAAAGTCTATTCGTGGTGGTGTACAGTACAACTCCTACGCCTTCATACATGGCCGAGAAAAGCTGTTCGTCTCATCAGTTTATCTGACCTCTTAAAAGTCGCATCTGCTCTCCCTGGCTGTTGCTCTCGCGGACTTGTGAGTTCTCCCCCCCCCCACCCCCACCCCCACCTCTCTCTCTATATATATGGTTTAATGACATGTCATAGCTTCTTACAAGAGCTTGTCTCTTGGTAACCTAAACAAACGCTCTCGCATTTTAAAACTATTTTAAAACTTTGCGAGACATGTTCAAAGAAACTACATTAACGTGGTGTATCAATGAGAAAATCGGTTGCAGTTGATGAGAGAGAATGAGAAGAGACGCGCTGGAGGTAGAATTCCTAAACTACAGAGTGCATGGAGTGGGGGGGGGGGGAAGGGTGAAACCCTGGCTCGCCTCCAGTGGAAGCCTCATGAACCCTGGGGGATTCATAAGAGTCCCAGATTGCAATACTTTTGAACATGTCGGGGTGTTTATATATATATATATATATATATATATATATATATATATATATATATATATATATATATATATATATATATATATATATATATATATATATATATATATATATATTCCTTGATGAAAGGTGTGAGTAGGGTTGGAGCATAAGAGGTGCAACACCAAGGTCACGTGTAGTCTACGACCCCTAGGCTGCACTAGGTGTCGTAGGGGCCAGGTTACACCACCCTCCATAAGAGCAAGAGAAACTAGAGGCGTCATCACGTTATCCAGCCACCATAAAATGTTGCCGGTAAAACCACTAAGGTAACTGGGGCCTGACCAACCACTTCACGCTCTCATAATACAAATGTGAACTTCATTCATCATCTCATTTATTATATATACTATGATCGTTGAATATACCAAGTATATGCTGGCTGTTTACTTTTGATAAAAAAAGGTTATAAATATGTCACTTAATTAACAATTGCCACATCAGAGTGTGTTAGAGCCCCTGTGGACGCACCAGCCGGTGGGCACAGTCTACAGTGGGGCTAACTATCTAAAATAACAGTTTAATGCAAAATCAACGGTGATTTAACGTTGATTAAACGTAGAATCAATGCCACTCTTGGTTATTGTGCCCACCGGGGTGTTGTATGTTTGGGGTGTTGGACAAACAACGTTACTGGAGTATGTGTTGGTCACTGGCAGGAGGCATGACATCGTACGGTGTGGGGTGACAGCCCCGCTCCTGTGCCAGGTAAGTCCACTACGGGCTCACCATAGCCCGTGCTACATGGAACGTTTTGTTTCCAGTAGCTGAATCTTAAACAACAACAACGGTGTGGAATGAGGGAGGATGGTTAAGTACGGGGAGGGGAGACGGGATGATGAGAGCTAATATCTCGATTCTGCAGGCACAAATAGTAAATACACACATCCCGAGGAAGCAGCCAGGAGCAGCTGTCTAACTCCCAGGTACCTATTTACTGCTAGGTGAACAGGTGCATCAGGAGTGAAAGAAACTCTGCCCATTTGTTTCTGCCTCGGGCGCGAGCGTGTGCGCGCGCGCGAGGCACAGATGCTTGGATAAGTATGCCAGTATTAACAAGAGTGATGTTGTTGAGGATGAAGGTAAGGAAGACAATGAGAGTAACATCAGGCAGTGACATTATCTGGCCAGTTATCTGCACCATAAAAACACTGACATGGTAGGTGATAACAGCGCTTCCCTTCTCCCAGTACTAACTCTTCACTAATTATTGTCATGCCAATCACAGCGTTTTCTAATAATCTCCGCTCTTATCACTCGTTATCCACTTGCCTTACTTCCCCCTTCCTTACTCAATACCAGAATGGCTTGCCTTTTGTGTCTTGTTTGATTGCCAATGATTAGATGTATTCATCAAGACTTTGAGATTCATTACAGTATTTACATAACATTACACATGTGATGGGGATGACGGTGGCTCAGACTTGACGTGAGCTGCACGGAGTCCACTTAAAGTTTAATATCATATTGACCAATAAGCCGGGTCTCTAAAGCAATAATTCTTCCTGGCTCCCTCGCCCATTATCTCTCTCTTCTACTGCTCCCTCATCCTTTCTCTATCCTTCCTGTCCCATTTATGTTCGTTGTTATCACTGTTCATTTATCCCTGGCTTCTCTCGTTCTCTCTTCCGACCCCTCCTATTGTTTATCCTTGGCTTCACTCCACCCCCTCTCTTCATTCGTCTTCCTTTTCCCTTTCTCCCTTCTCAGTTATCAAATTTTCTTAATTCTTGCCACTGAAACTCATTCTCCCTTTTTGTCATGTCATCAACTTTTCCAACATTTCTTCTTCTCTACCATTTCCTCCGAGGAGATAGATATTATATATATATATATATATATATATATATATATATATATATATATATATATATATATATATATATATATATATATATATATATATATATATATATATATATATATATATATATTATATATATATATCTCACCTGCACACCCCCTCCCTCCACCATTTGCTCCTGATTCATTGCTATCTTTTACTGCTACACAAAACAATGTACACAACACGCCCGCTATCCCGCCTGAAGATCGACACCAACCTCTTGATAGTCTAGTTACAGAGCATCCCTTCTCCAGAGCTGTATACACTGAAGGCTGCTTTCACCCGCACCATGGTGCTGCCTTCCACACCACCACAGGTGCTGCCTTCACCCCAACTCCCCAAAACTATCCACCAGATAAGTAGCACCAAGTTTCGTTAAGCCAATGGATACGTCTCGAACACAAAAAATCCAGAAGGTGGAACAAACGTAAGAGTTTTAACTGAGCCAACCATTCACTCACAATAGCACAACACAAAGTACTAAGGAGAACTCTGCACAGAACAACGGAACTCCGCAACTTATATATAGACCCAGACCCGGATATAATACTCGTTAACAGTCATGGAGAAAAGGACGGAGGGAAAATACAGACATTCAACCACAAAACCTGCCAGGTCAACAGAGCTGACCAGGCCAACGACGGAGCAGCAATTGCTGTCAGGGGCAATTTACCCCACAAACTCCTAGATAAACTTCCTGGCAATAGAACTCCAAACGACTAAGGTACAATCTTTACTGAAACGAGCTACCAACCACCAAGACAACCTTACCTTCCCTTGGCCGAGATGAAACTCATCAGAAGGAACAGACCTGAATATTTCCTGAGAGATCTGAACACAAAAGAGAGCCTTGGGACATGGGAGAAACAATCAGGCAGGAGAGGCCATACACAATATGATAAGGAAGGGAAATCTAACCTTCGTCAGACTATTGGGAAGTCCAGACTTCCCAATCTTTGTTACACAAAGTCATAGCGGCAAACCAGACAATATTGTCAAATAACCACGACTTCCTAAATAGCACAAATATACGGATGTAAGCAGAACACTGGGACTCAAGAGTAAGAGAAAAGGCAAAAATTCACGTCAAGGCTAAAATAAACAGAGCAATAACAAATTAGAAAAATGAGGAGATTCTGATGCTTTATCACCAACATACTTCAGATCATACAACATACTTAAACATATTAGTACACATATAAAGCACTAGTCCGGCCGCATACCGAATACCCTCTAGTATACTTCATACCTTAAAGAAATCTAACATGAAAAACTACAAGCAGTACAGAATAAGGCACTAAAAAGAGCAACAAAACACCGTCTACCTTATGATCAGACAATCCAGGAGCTCGAACTCTTGAACATACAGCCACTAAACTGAGACTACAACACCAAGCCACCAGGGTGTGGAACACCACCGAAAATTTGGAAGACACGATGCTAGAAAGATTACTTCAAGATGAGACACCCCTCCCCCCCAGATGGTGGCTCAAGGTGAGACATCCCGCCCTCATATCTGGTGGTCCAAGATGAGACACCCCACCTCCACAGCTGGTGGCCCAAGATGAGACACCCAGCCCCCACAGCTGGTGGCCCAAGATGAGACACCCAGCCCCCACAGCTGGTGGCCCAAGATGAGACGCCCCGCCCTCATATCTGGTGGCCCAAGATGAGACAACCCGCCTCCACAGCTGGTGGCCCAAGATGAGACATCCCGCCTCCACAGCTGGTGGCCCAAGATGAGACACCCCGCCCCCACAGCTGGTGGCCCAAGATGAGACACCCCGCCCCCACAGCTGGTGTCCCAAGAGCTTGGATTTATATAAAGGAAACCAAGTCCCACAAATACATAACCCCTAGAATAAATACTGAACTGAATCTCTCCACCATAAAAAGAAAAAATGCAGACGATAAGTCACAATAACGTGTCTGAAGACAAGATGACCAGACCACACACCAGAAGACGGAGAGGGGACGACGTTTCGGTCCGTGCTGGACCATTGTCAAGTTGATTGTCATCACAATCTACTTGATAATGGTTCAGGACGGACCGAAACGTCGTCGTCTCTTCATCTGGTGTATGTGTTGGTCATTAAACAAAAATAATAAATAAATAAAAATAACAAATAATATATAAAAATTTATTTAAACAGAACATCTTAACATGTCCAAAGAATCTCCGAGTATATAAGTGAACGCTATAGCATTTTTCTGCAGACATCCGTTTATGCTGAAATACATTTGAAGAATCACACACACCCAGATACCCAGATCTTAGTACCCAGATGAGCCACAGAGACGTTAGAAAGAATTTTTTCAGTGTCAGGGTAGTTAACAAATGGAATGCATTAAGTAGTGTTGTGGTGGAGGCTGACTCCATACACAGTTTCAAATGTAGATATGATAGAGCCCAATAGGCTGAGGAATCTGTACACAAGTTGATTCACAGTTGAGGCGGGACCAAAGAGCCAGAGCTCAACCCCCGCAAACACAACTAGGTGAATACAACTAGGTGAGTACAGACACTCGCAGCTCCCTGATAAAAGAGAGCAAGCTTAGCTTAGCTACCAAACACACATCCGGACAGTAAGGTGGACAGCCCGCTTGCTATCATAATTCATACTATAGTACATTTCCCAATTTTAAAGTTTACCCTTCAACTGTGCCTCTCCATATTCTTTAATGCAAAAAACAAAGCGATGCCTTCACCCCACCAGTGGTGCTGCCTTCACCCCACCAGTGGTGCTGCCTTCACCCCACCAGTGGTGCTGCCTTCACCCCACCAGTGGTGCTGCCTTCACCCCACCAGTGGTGCTGCCAGAAATGCTCTTGTCAAGAAGCAAACATCAGCTGCTAATAAGCGACCAAGGAACTAGGACCTGTATAAATAACAGGATTTATACCCACCCACTATAATTATTTCCTGTATTTCTTTCATCCATATAAAAGTTCACACTTAATACCTCAATTGTGAATGGTTTTCTTTCATCTTCATTTGGTCTTAACTCTAAGCCATAACTTGTAGTTAAAGCCCCAATTTTTGTAGAAATCATCTCATAGGTAATCAACCAGGCTGATACACACGTCAGGCTGCGAGCAGCCGCATCCAACAGTCTAGTTGACCAGTCCAGCAACCAGGAGGCCTGGTCTGGGACCGGACCGCGGGGACGATGAGCCCCGAAATCATCCCAAGGTAGCCACCTATGATCCATTATAAATATCATGAGAGAGCCAAAGCAGAAGCTCTCAGGATGGCGCCAAATTGTAACATGTCAACAGTGTGATAACAGTACGCAAACAACTGCAAGTGATCTACTTCGCTGCCCTCTTCTTCTACATCCAGATGGACAGTTGTGTAATTAAATTTCATACCAGATAACTTAGTCTAGAAGGGCCTGACGGCTGAGTGGACAGCGCTCGAGATTCGTAGTCCTAAGATTTCGGGTTCGATCCCCGGCGGAGGTGGAAACAAATGGGTTCTTTCACACTGATTATCCTGTTCACCTAGCAGTAAATATGGACCTGGGAGTTAGACAGCTGCTACGGGCTGCTTCCTGGGGGTGTGTAACAAAAAGGAGGCCTGGTCGAGGACCGGGCCGCGGGGACGCTAAGCCCCGAAATCATCTCAAGATAACCTCAAGAAGATAGGACTAATAGGTCTTATCAGTCTTCTACACGTATTACCTCCTTCACTTGTCTCCCTCCCTCTTTCTCCCCCCCTCCCTGCTCCACCCCATCCCCTGCCCCCCCCCCCCAACCCTCCATCACCCCACAGCTGCCACAACTCCAGGTCGCCGCCACCGTTAAGAAGCATTTCTCTGCCACTTGTAAGCATACTAATGGCTGAACCAACACCCTCAACACTTGCGTTAAGTAGAGACCGCTGCTCACATACACCCTAGGGAAGGTGCATCCTTCACCCTCCTAGTCAGCTCTCTTTTTCCAGTACACATCGTTCCTTCATATAGACACACATCGTTCAGTCTTCAGTATCCATCGTTCACTTTTCCAGTACCCATTGTTCGTTTTTTTGAGTAGCAATTGTTCGTTTTCCCAGTACTGATCGTTCACTTTAGACAGCAGCCACTGGCGACACGACGCAGATACAAAGGGTTTTGTCAGTGCTTGGCTTTGCTGTGATGTCCTAATGCAGCCCGTCCTCTCCAGCGTTCACAACGTCACTAAACCGATGTATTCAATTTCCCGCACCGAACTTAACCGAGGACCCACAAATAGAAAACGACACATCACGTTAATTTCGCGAGCCGCTCTGATCGTTAATACACCAGTTCTTGGCCTTAGGGGGACTCATACGTCAAAATGTGACGTACTACCGGAGAGGACGGGTATAAATTCTAATGTCACTGACCATTCATACTACAACAACAGTATTTTCTCCCCGGCCAAGGGGAGAAAATACTGTTGTAGTATTGAACGCGACACATTGTCACATCAATGTGTCACGTTGATGTGACAATGACTCAACGTTGATTACGTTGATCCTTTGTTGATCACACATTGCTGGAGCATGTCTTGCACGCTGCCTCTACTCTCACACCTCACAGTGCTACAAATGTTGCTAGTACAAGTAACACCACGACACCATTCTTGGTCGTCCTCTCCTCCAAGGGGGTAATGGCTGCTATAACACCACGTCACTACTCAGTGTGTTAACTAATGGTTATAATGGCTGCTATAACACCACGTTACTGCACAGTGTTAACTAATGGTTATAATGGCTGCTATAACACCACGTCACTACACAGTGTGTTAACTAATGGTTATAATGGCTGCTATAACACCACGTCACTGTACAGTGTGTTAACTAATGGTTATAATGGCTGCTATAACACCACGTCACTGTACAGTGTGTTAACTAATGGTTATAATGGCTGCTATAACACCACGTCACTGTACACTGTGTTAACTAATGGTTATAATGGCTGCTATAACATCACGTTACTGCACAGTGCGTTAACTAATGGTTATAATGGCTGCTATAACACCACGTCACTACAACTGAATGCAGATTCAACTTAATCTTCTAAGGGCCCTGGTGCTTCCACTGAAGCCAAGTCAGGTTTCACACAGTATTGTGACAACAATTGCATTTGATAATATTATAAAAAACTCACATTGCTAACGTGTGGTGTTCCCGGTAAACAAATACACGAGAATGGCCAAAATCATCCATAGTTTGACCTAGCCTTGAATGATCATAGTTTGGCTCATAATTAATCAAAATGAGAATCAGAATATACTGTTCTTGACCATAACCTGGCCACCTCTCAAAACCATCATCTTAAACATTTAAATACTCCTTAAAGTTGAGTTTGCTAGCGTTTTGTTGTTATTGTTTACAAAGCAATAATAAGTGATGACACGGTGGGACTCTGAGCGGATCATAATGTTTTCGTTTGGGAGTAAGGGCGTAAGGAATGCTAACACCGCCCACGTCTTGCTTACCACCTTACTTAGGACGGGCGTTGACGGTGTAGAGATGGAGCAAGCACAAGCTTCCACCGCCTGCCCGCCCATCACCCTCCTGCCTCATAACGGGATGCTTGGGAAACATCCTCGGATACATCGTCGATACATTCAAATCAAGCCGCAGCGCGCATGTGTATTACCGGTTTATTTATACATAATATATCTTCCTTCGTACAGGATTATTCAAGAAAGAGAGCATCAAGCGCCGTGTTTTACACGTGTCTCATGTTACGCCCCGCACTTCGACACGCAACAGTGCCATTATGTTGACTCGAGCCGCAGGAAATCTCCCACCAATTATCTGAACCAGACCTTCACAAGGTGCATCTACATCACCACGTTTTTAATACAGCAGATGTATAAAATACAACTCAGCGTGCACGACCATCTCGTTTTCCTACTTTTAAATTTTCTCCATAACTCACTGATAGATAATCTAACTCAGTAAGGTCAGAAATGGGACTTATTTCTCCTGTGCAAAAGTACAGCTCTTGATTAAGAACATGATGGAGAATAACCCATAACACACAACTTGTTTATTGCTAAGTTAAGTTTATTATTTATTTGATACACTTTGCAGTGTTTTATGGGCTGGAACTATGAAGGTGCACGAGCTCTACAACCACACCAGCGAGGAGTAAGTAATTATCAACGACCAAAGAGGAGCACATATATAATATATAATAATTTATACTAATACTATATAATTATATCAAATAATATGTTACACGTAGCCTTCACGCCTGTCAACAAAACCACTGACGCCCAGTTTCCCACAACAATCCCTATAGAAACTTGAGATAAGACATATATGAAGTATTCGTGTGATAATGTTATCTACTGATTCCTGTTCAACTCAGTATTTTGGTTCTTGTTTAATTTCCTGTAAGTCCAAAATGATTATCTCAAAGTGACGATTCGTAGACAGGTCTTCTATAAGTATAGAGTCTACTCACAGGACTGGCTTGGAGCCCACTACCACCCACTGTATTTCAAGCGTAGTGACTCAAACGTAGGACCAGGAGCAGCTGCGGCAGAGTCAGGTTGACCAGACCATCAAGCAGGAAGCCTAGCCAGAGAGCCGGCTGCGGGAACATTGATCCCCAGAACCTCCACAAGGAAGACAAACAGTAGAAGGTAAGCATTTCTTCGCCCCCAGCACTCCTGACTTTGGTCGAGGTGGGGTTAAACTCTGGCAACCAGTGTGTGGATACTAGCAAGCTGTCCAAGCCTTCCTCTTGTATTTTAAAATAGTCATCCATTCATATTCTTCTTATTAGTTTACATCATCCACAAACAGACATGTGATGACTACATCAACCATGGTAGTTTATTAACATACATAAGCAACAGAATTGGTCCAAGGTCAACCCATGAGGAGCTCCCCTCTTGTTACAAGTTGCACCTGCCAGTGTTTACACAAATAGTTGGCTATTATGACCGTCTTTCCTCGTAGTATACAACGATTTTGTTATGGCCTATCTGTTCGTGTTGTCCAGTCCAATCTACGTGCTTACTGCTCGCACACTAAAGAGTATTTGCTTGTATCCTGAATCATCTGTGTTTCAAGTTCTTCCCTACGGCCTCTAGATCTATTTATCTTAACCTTGATGTCTATACCTTTATCTACTTCGTCTATGTATCTCGGCATCATATTCCATAACCATATCTGCTATGGCCCTTTTTTCTACTACAGTTTTAAATCAAATTAAAGTTTAAACAAACTAAAGCTGTAACTACAGCTTCAGTTACAATTCTTTGAGGCTATCCTCATAGCATAGTTATATCCTTAGTAACGTTAAATTCTCATATGAGCGAGACAGTGATTGTGGTGCTGATAGACCCTACATATCTTACATTGCTCCTTGATTTTCTTCAACCTGCTCTAACCTAAATCTTGCATTCGTCAGGATTAAAGAACATTTGCAATTTTCAGATAATATGGAGTTTGTCAAGGTCCTCTTGCATTATCTTGCAGTGTTCCTATTGTGATTCTTCTCGGTGCCTTCACATCGTCTGGGAAAAGTGAAGTGCAAGAGGTTATTTACCCTGGCAGGAAGTTGATGTGTTGTAGGCACAGAGGGCCCCTGGTGGTGCCCTCTCTTCACTCACTATTTTCTTGCTTCCAATACAATAAATATTCCTTATCCAGACTTGTACCATCCAGATACTTTAACTTAATCCTTCAGTCGGGATAGAAGTGAATCGTTTTGGATGACTTTGAATACCTTCCTTTGAAATACCTTTGAACACTTCCTTTCTATAAAACTCTAAGCTTTCCAAATTGGACTTCTCTTTCCTGAATCCAGGTTGGTCTTCTGAGACGACGTTTATCCTTTGTAGATGGTTCATAAATCTCTTTTTAATTAGTCGTTAGATACCTCGCAAGTTACATTGTTAATGATACTGGTCTGTAGTTCAAGGTTCTTCACATCTTACTTTATAGGAACCAAATTGGTGTTATTCATCAGGCAGTTCGTTTGTTTGAATTGGAGTATTAAATATTACAACAAGGAATATGTTCAAGGCTTTAGTTCTGTGGCACTTGGTACATCCAGCTCCACTAATTATTTCCTAACCACTTTCAGTGTCAATTCTATTTCAAAAAGCCTCTCCTCAGATGAACTAAAATGAAAATGCAAAATAGAATATTAGCTCCAAAGCTCCTGCTTTCAAACCCCATTACATTTGACATTATTAAGTGAAGTTTTTGTCTGATTGTTCTGCTATAATTTTGTCTCAGTTTCTATCAGTTCCCCTTTATTCTAGTTGTTTAAGGTAAGGATTTCTTGTTTAATTAACGACTTTATCGATGCCCTTTAAGGTCTTAATTGTTATAAGGTTCTCGTTCCCTTCTGTTCCAGCTTTAGTTCAGTGTGGTGCGGTCTAATTAATTCGCAGCTCTCATAGTTCAGTCCCTCAGCTCTGAGATCAGTCAGTACCGCTGTATACATCTGCACTTAATTTCGTTTTTTTCACTTGTGACTTTTTCTCCAGGGTTGCATAATCAAGATGAGGTCTCGCATAGGTTATATGTGATTTGTAACTAATTTCCCGAGGGCAAATTGGAAGTACATATGTGCGTGTGTAACCGGCAGCAACACACATACGGAATCGTGTATGTCAGTGATTGACAATATAGTTCATACCTCAAAGAAATATAATAATTCATTGTATCGGGGGACAGGCAGCCAGAGTGTATTCATTACACGTTAGAGTTTTATCTACGTCCACCCTCCCAAGGGCGAATTACTGGCCCCGTCCAGGGTGCAACCCCTCTTGTAATAGCACTTTCTCTAACTAGCTGACATTTTATCTATAAGGTGTGAAGGATTGAAGAAATTGTTTATGTAATAATCTAAGATGAGGTCTGATAAAGACCTTTTGTGCCCTCTGTAATGCTTTTGCGCTACCGCTCACAGGACGAGTATGGGGTGCACAATAAACTAGCCGCCTTCGGCGGCAACAATCAAACAAGCTGACTTACTCCCGAGTACCTACTCACTGCTAGGTGAACAGAGGCATTAGGTGATGGGAAATGCGCCCAACCATTTCTGTCCCGCCCGGAATACGAACCCGGCATTCTTGATTGTGAATCGAGAGCGAATAATATCAACATATTTGTAATACTACATTGTTCGATTACATTTATTGCTTAAAGCTGGCTGCTTACGAGCCGCATACTTCACTTATTTTAATGGTGAACAGTTCTGCGGCAGCATTGTTCACCTCAACGATCACTGACCATTGTTATTATTACTAATTGTTCCTGCATATTTTGTAATAGAGATGAAGCACCGTGTCCTCCGAGGCAGCGCTCTCATCTGCCACTCTGGCAAATACACAACCAAATCAAAAACATACTAATCCAATCAACCCACCTAACCTTTCGAGTCCGATGCATAGAAAACGTGAATATGTGTGAGTTGTTACTATTCTTAATAGGTTGCATATGTGACGTTGGTTACGATAACGTACAATACACGACCTATTAGTTAAAAGGAGGGGTTGTTTCAGATTTAGCTACTCAGAACGAAGTGTCCATGTAGCACGGGCTATGGTGAGCCCGTAAGGTAGGGGCTGCCGTGAGAGTGTGCGTGCTAGGCTAGGTCCTGGTCACACGGGAATGTTGCGCAACTTTAGGGGAGCAGGGGGGGGGGGTGTTGGGTGGGGCGAGGCTGCAGATGTGAAGGCCACCAATCAATAATGCTCTACCTTCTCTTCATGCCATCTTCTAACGGTCTGTTATTGTCTTCTGGGAGTCTCCTGCTGCAATCTTCATTCGTGATTAATCTCTCCCTCTTACCCTAGTACCATCTCCTAAGAGGCTCTTCATATCTTTTGGGGTTCAGTAATTGCTTTCAAAGCATCGGACAATTTTCTAGCGTTATACAATATTCCAGGGTGTCATAATCTTTCAGGGTGTCATATAATCTTTCAGGGTGCCATAAAATCTTTCAGGGTGCCATACAATCTTTCAGTGTGCTATACAATATTCCAGGGTGCCGTACAATCTTCCAGGGTGCCATATAATCGTCTAAGGAATCATTCAATTTTCCATGGGTATCATACACTCTTCCAGGTTGTCAGACTTTATGAATCTTTCGGGGTACATCTGATTCATCTTTGATTTCATGACATCTCACAGGATCTTTCACAACATTACAGGGGTCTCATACAGTTTTCAAGGCTATCATATCTCCCAAGGTGTCATACAATTTTCCAAGCTATCATGCCATCTTGAGTATGGGTATTATGAGTCCCTGTGTCCAGCGGCCAGGTACCCAAGCCTAATACACGAAAATTCAGACCCATCTCTCTGACATCGTGTATGTGTAAAGTTCTTGAGAGGATTATACACGACAGGTTAATGTCTCAAATTAGATCCCAACTTGCTCCTAACCTGTACGGTTTCCTTCCCGGAAGAAGCACACAGACTTGCTTGCTGAATATTTTATTAGACAGGGACCAAGCTCTAAGGCGGCATTATTTGACCTCCAAACTGCTTTTGATACAGCAAACAGAGAAATCAAGAACAAGAAGCGTCTTTTGGAGTTAAGGGAAGACTGTTGCCATGGCTCAGGGGTTACCTGAGTAACAAAACCGCCTCAGTAGCCTGCACTGGCAAATTGTGGGTACATTAGGATATCCTCATAATGCACACAAAATTTGTCAGTGCAGGCTACTGAACATATATATGGCCCTGTATGATTAACCTTCCAGCGAGATGGGGACTTTTAGTATCATTGCTACCTTATTCACACTTGTGTTCATGATGTTATCCTCATAATGCACCCAGAGTCTGCCAGTGTAGACTACTTATCACATGCGTTTGTATGACTAACCATCCTGTGTGATGGGGATTTTAGCCTGGTATAGCTAGTGTTTTCCTGCTAGCGCCGCGCCACCCCAAGGTGCACTGGGCATTCCACGGGAGCCCGCGGTAATACTGAAAAGTGTATATTCTTTTCAACTTTGTCATCTGAATTCTCGTCCTAGGTTTTTCAATTTAGTATCAATGTGTTCGCAATAGAATTCTCTATAGGACTAAAGGCATATAAAGTCTTAAAGCCCGGCGTACCATCCGCAACAAACAGAGAAAGTGAGAGCGTGTTACCCAGGAGCGCGCAAGAACAATAAAATGTGTACACTCTCACTTTGGTCACCTCAAATCTCGTCCTAGGTCTTTCATTTTGGTATCATTGTGTTCGCAATTGAATTCCCTACAGGAATGCAGACAGCAAGATATGCATATATATGAAGTCCAAAAGCCCGGCTTACCACCCACAGCAAACAAAGAAAGTGACAGCGCATTACCCTCGTGAGCGCTCATCAAGAGCAATAAAATGTGTAAACTCTTTTCAACTTTGTTATCTCATTTCTCGTCCAAGGTCTTTCATTTTGCTATCAATGTATTCGCAATGAAATTCCCTACAGGAGTATATGCATATAATGTAGAAAAATGCGGCACGCCCCCCCCCCTCCTGCAACCAAGCCAAAAGCAAGCCAAATTTGTTCATTTTTGACGCCATACTGCGTCGTTAACGATCGAAAGTGCTAGCTTTTCGACACACTGTATTCCCCTTCATATATTCTAGGGCAGCTGCACAAATGCAGATGTACCTAAATGTGTTAATAAAAAAAATCCTTTTCAAGGGGGTCAATAGTAAACAATGTGCACCCTTTGAGTTGGGTACACCACAGGGTGGAGTGCTTAGCCCAACACTGTTCAATGTTCTGATGCACAAGAGGTTAACAATTGACATTCCTAACGAAGCCTGACGAAGCCGTCATCTGTTATGCCGATGACATATGCATTGTTGCAAATACCCACACTAGAATACAAGCTCTACTTTATTCACTCGTTGCTAAAAGCAGTGAATGTGGTCTTATTATCTCTATAACTAAATCCAGAGTTCTCCATCCCCAAGAGAAAACTCATGTCTCTCTAGCTTTTCAAGGTCAACAACCAGAACATTGAAACGTGTGGGCAGCACAAATACTTTTGAGTTGGTATTAACAGTGACATTGTAAACGATCTACATCGTAGGTTAAAGGAAAGACTTTAACCACTGAAAACACTTACTTGTAAGAATATTCGTATCAATATTAAATATGCTAGATTATTCTATATGATGTTTGTTAGATCTAGTTGATTATCATGCCTTGCACCTAATTAACTTCACCACCTCTGTATTGGACAAACTAGAAGTAGTACAGTTACACGAGGATAATTCTTGGTGCCCCGAGATGTACAAGAATCGTCAACATGAAGGAAGAACTGAAGCTTCCAACGCAAGTCAACACGACCTTTTGCCTTAAAGTCATGAGAGACCCTACATCTCCTGCACTGCCCAGAGAAATTATTCAGTGCTGTTAAAATCCTATTGACTGGTGCCAACATACCAACTCACTTCTTTTATGATAATGGCTAAGTAAAAATGCCTACAATCGCATCAAACTGAACATTCCTTTTAATTACAATCTACCTGTCTCCGATATTCCTCTTTATCTGTACCCCACTATTCAAGTATCACACACACACCCGTCACCGAGAAAGGTAATGAGAATCTTGCTTTTCTCAAAACTGTCACACTTGAAACAATTGCCTCCTCCATCAAAAATTTAAGATCTCACGTACACTGTGTTAACGCCGACGGCTCAGTCCAATCTTCTACTTAACGGATTGCAGCAGCCTATAGGTTTTATAAAAATAATTTTGCACACAGACTGTCAGTGTCAGGTTAAACAACGGGCTGACCTCCACACCAACAGAACTAGCGGCACTACAACTAGCTATCAGAACATAACAAAAAATAAGAGGAAAACAGTCTCCGTGGTGTAGTGGTAAGACACTCGCCTGGCGTTCCGCGAGCGCTATGTCATGGGTTCGTATCCTGGCCGGGGAGGATTTACTGGGCGCAATTCCTTAACTGTATCCTGTTTAACGCAACAGTAAAATGTGTACTTGGATGAAAAACGATTCTTCGCGGCAGGGGATCGTATTCCAGGGACCTGCCCGAAACGCTACGCGTACTAGTGGCTGTACAAGAATGTAACAACTCTTGTGTATATATAAAAAAAAAAAAAATATATATTAATATTTTGTGATTCAAAGTTTGCTCCTGAAGCAATTGAAAAGGTCTCCTGGAAGATCGACAGCAAGATCATCATACTAGCAATTATAAATGAGCTGATCGCTGCACAGCTTAAAGAGCTTGGAATATCCTTTGTATGGATACCATCACATATAAATATAACCCATCATAATGACACAGGTATTGCAGCTAAATTAGCGTGTGACAAAGATGAGGTCGAGAGATTGCTGAAATAGAGGGAATACAGAGAACATATACGGCATACATACACACGATAAAGCACCTAAATTTTTGGGATCGTCTCAAAGCTCTCCAAATGTACTTACTAGAAAGGAGACGAGAGAGATACCAAATAATATACACGTGGAAAATACTGGAGGGACAGGTTCCAAATCTACACAGTAAAATAACAACATACTGGAGTGAACGACATGGAAGAAAATGCAGAATAGAACCAGTGAAGAGCAGGGGTGCCATAGGCAAAATCAGAGAATACTGAATAAACATCAGAGGTCCACGGTTGTTCAACATCCTCCCAGAGAGTATACGAAATATTGCCGGAACAACCGTGGACATCTTCAAAAGAAAATACTAGGTAATTTTCTTCAAGAAGTGCCGGACCAACCGGGCTGTGGTGGATATGTGGGCCTCCAGGCCTCTCCAAGCAACAGCCTGTTGGACCAAGCTTTCACAAGTCAAGAATGGCCTCGAGCCGGGCTTGGGGAGTAGAACTCACAGAATACCATCAAACATGAATTTGACCTAGGTACCCCCATCTCTTGTCTAAACTATATTGTGCCAAACACTCAGGTCTGACAGGAGAGAAATTACTGACTCCCAACGACCTGAAAGCACCTGTATAAAAATCTATCGTTTTCAGATCTGAACAAATCAGATCTGAAACCTACATTTATGGGCAGCATAAAATGTCGACCAGACTGTGCGACAAAGTGGTTGTCAGGATCAGGTTGGGTTACCGTTACCTGTGGCAGGAGGCTACCGTTACCTGTGGTAGGTGGCTACGTTACCTGTGGCAGGTGGCTACAGATGACGGGACTCCCAATCCTGAGCACTCCAGGTGCAACCTCTGTGAGCAGGAACTGGGGCATGATCTCGCACACTACATTACTGAATGCCTTGTTTACAGACCCGTTGGCATGAGGTACCTGGAGCTTTCCAAATACTTTATTCACTCGTGTTCTTGAAGATATCCTCATATTGCACCCAAAATTTGCCAGTGCAGGCTACTGAACATCTGGCCTTGTATGACAAACCATCCTGCGAGATGGGGACTTATTATCACTGCTACCTTATTCACTCTTGTGTTGATGATGACATCCTAATAATGCACCCAGAGTCTGCCAGTGCAGACTACTTATCACATGCCTCTGTATGACTAACCATCCTGTGTGACAGACATTTAGCATCACGTAGCTAGTTGTTGACACACTGTACTCCCCTTCATATAGTCTAGGACAGCTGCACAAATGTAGATGTACCTAAATGTGTTAATAAAAAAAAATCTTCCAAGTCGTCTTACCATCCCTCAGAGGTTGATACAATTATCCTAGGTATCATTTCCTCAGTAATATCTTTAATTTAATTATTTAATTTATAATAATTAATTATAATTTAATTTTCTTTACTGGATAAAATTTGCATGATATCCAATGAGATCTACGATTTTTTTCAGTGCAAAACTAATTTATTGTCTTCTAAAACCACTTGGACCCTCCCTAGATTTGATTCACGTTCTTTACAGCACGAGGAAGAAAGAATAAATTAATTAACAGCGTGAACAACATGTAATCATGAGATGAATGTATAATTTTCAGCTGTTTTACCAGTTTGAGGTAAGGTAAGTATGAGAAAACAGCGTCTGGCGAGTATAACTCAATGACATTTGGCAGGGATATGAGAAGAAAGATTGCGAGGACGGAGTGTAGGGTTAATATCCGTGACCAAGGTTTACGAGTAACACCCTCACATCACTGCTACAACAGGCAGAACACAACGCAGCTGATGAACTCTTACAAATGTTCACAAATGTATATGTTAAAAACAAATTGGAAAATAATACAAACCAATTATATGTGTAGCTTGACTGTCAAGCCTAACATAAAATTGGACATGAAATATTTAGTAAAACCTATACTTCTATCGACAAACTGTCAATTAATGCTTTCACAATGGCCCTGGTAACTATTGTGAACTACGGTACAGAAGTGGATTAATTGCTCAACTGAGGCCATATTCTCGCAATAAACAATGGCTCCAAACCTGAGAGCAGGTTGGAGGGGGGGGGGGGTGTAAGTCAGCTAAACGACATGTTTGCGGACCGCAGAAGAGAAGATCTGCCTAGCGAACAAGCAGTATATCTTAACCTTAATGGTGTTTACAAGTCGGTGTTTAAAATTCCATTTAGTATTCCCCACGTATTGACTATCACAGTTCGAACATTTCAACACAACCTCCAACATATCTAATTGTACAGGGTAGGAGATGCGCATTCGTTTCAAATGCTACCCTTGCCAGAGCGAAATCAGAAAACCTATTATTTAGGAACCTGCGCGTCTGTGCTCATTATATGGCGCTTTTGTTTACATTTATTAAACAGTTCATCAGCTCCGAGGTTGTTTATAACATTTGACTGGGAAGTCTCAATGTTCGTAAACTGTTTAAGAAATGTAAACAAAGCAGTTACATATTGTGAAAAAGATGTACAGGCCAGATAAAGTTATTCACCCGTTTCCGACATCGCTATCCATGAATTACACTAAACTTAACCTAGCCTAGCCTATCTTTCTTATAGAGACCCGGTAAATCTCCGTGGCTCAGTAACTGATCGGTCTTTAAGTAACTGAAAGGCTCTGGGTGAAATTTTGTGGGCCTGCGTGATAAAATTACTCTCCTCTCTAGTTTTCAGATTTAGCTAGATATATTACGAACATATACAAGGGAAAACAAAAAAGATATTCTTGGGCTGGCAGATCTGAAGATAACTAACAGGGTGGTGTAATGTGTACAGGGTGGTGTAATGTGTACAGGGTGGTACAATGTGTACAGGGTGGTACAATGTGTACAGGGTGGTACAATGTGTACAGGGTGGTGTAATTGGTGTTCGCCAATTAACCACCTTGTAATTGGTGAACATCAATTACATGACGCGTACATTGGTGTCCACCTATGTAAACCAGGGCAATGATATTAACGAGGGTGGTCACATTAATGATTAACTAGAGTGGACACTAACCAATATGGTTACCGTAATCAGAGCAGACACTAACCACGGTAGTCACTAACCTCGGTGGTCACTAACCACGATGGTCACTTACCAAGGGGGTCACTAACCACGATGGTCACTAACCACGGTGGTCACTAACCAAGGTGCTCACTAACCACGGTGGTCACTAACCAAGGTGCTCACTAACCAAGGTGCTCACTAACCAGAGTTGTGACACTGACATTAGCCATCCCCACCCCACTCATCAGGCAAACTATCATGTTTCATCTTTAAACAAGCTAATGGCTTGTTATAACGACATATTTAAGCGGCAGATTAATGCGCCTAGGACAGCGGGCTCTTGATAACATTCAATCTTAATAATGTTAAAAATAATACACGAAATAGCAAAAGATATTATATATATATATATATATATATATATATATATATATATATATATATATATATATATATATATATATATATATATATATATATATATATATATATATATATATATATATATATATATATATATATATATGAATGAAAACTCACACCCCAGAAGTGACTCGAACCCATACTCCCAGAAGCAACGCAACTGGTAACTACAGGGCGCCTTAATCCGCTTGACCATCACGGCCGTCAAAAGGAAGTGATAGCCGAGGCTATTTGAGCCACTTCCCCGACGGCAACTCGGATGGTAATCTTGGGCATAGCATTTCACCAAATCACCTCATTCTTTGGGGCACACGTGAGGAACACAAATGCGAACAAGCCTGAATGGTCCCCAGGACTATATGCGAATGAAAACTCACCCCAGAAGTGACTCGAACCCATACTCCCAGAAGCAACGCAACTGGTAACTACAGGGCGATAGCCTCGGCTATCACTTCCTTTTGACGGCCGTGATGGTCAAGCGGATTAAGGCGCCCTGTAGTTACCAGTTGCGTTGCTTCTGGGAGTATGGGTTCGAGTCACTTCTGGGGTGTGAGTTTTCATTCGCATATAGTCCTGGGGACCATTCAGGCTTGTTCGCATTTGTGTTCCTCACGTGTGCCCCAAAGAATGAGGTGATTTGGTGAAATGCTATGCCCAAGATTACCATCCGAGTTGCCGTCGGGGAAGTGGCTCAAATAGCCTCGGCTATCACTTCCTTTTGACGGCCGTGATGGTCAAGCGGATTAAGGCGCCCTGTAGTTACCAGTTGCGTTGCTTCTGGGAGTATGGGTTCGAGTCACTTCTGGGGTGTGAGTTTTCATTCGCATATAGTCCTGGGGACCATTCAGGCTTGTTCGCATATATATATATATATATATATATATATATATATATATATATATATATATATATATATATATATATATATATATATATATATATATATATATATATATATATATATATATATGCGCAGCTGAAATCACATTAACATGATGTATCAATGAGAAAATTAGTAGGAGCCTTAATGAGGATTCGAACCCGCTCACATGGTACTCTCTTGGCTAGCGACGAGCGCCTTTGATTACTACACCACGACACGGTCAAAAACAACGCAACATGGGAACCCACTGACTCCACTAAGGGGTTCTGTCCCAACCGGAGCCCAAGCCAGGGGGTTAGACACACTCCCCCCCCCCCCCGTGCTCTCTGGCTGCGGTCCAGTAGTTCACCTCCACTGCTTCTCCTCAAATGCACAATGAGATCACATTAACGTGATGTATAAATTAGAAAATACAAAATACAACGAGAGCGTTCGAATCCTCCTCATGGCTCCTACTGATTTTATCATCACGTTAATGTATTTTCATTGTGCATTCAACGAGAAGCACTGGAGGTGAGAACGTGAGACCAGTCCTAAAAGTTTGCATGTTGGCCCGTTGCAGAACTTATGACTGCTGGGGTACGTACGAAGAAAGATGATAGACCTGGAACTAAAGACAATAGAAAAGAGTTGAGAGAGAGAGAGAGAGAGAGAGAAGAGACAAAATATTAAGGAAAATGACAAGTTGAAAAAAGAGGAAATGTTCGCAATTAACATGAGTATACTAAAGTGCACAAATGGACGATAATGTCGCAGTTGGCCTACAGAGAGGTGAGAAAGCACTCATTTAGAGTAAAGGCGCTAGAAATATGAAATAAACTGGATGATTCTAAGTCAATATAAACTGGATGAGTCTAAGTCCACAAGACAATATGCTAAGCCGTTGATTTCCGTCTTCCTAGGTTCAGTTCCTAAGCCCACCACTATGTGTCTCCTTAACCATATCCACTACCGCTCGCATGATGGGTATGGGGAGCATAATACAAACTCCAGATGTAACTAACATACAATTTCGGTATAAGTGTGATATCATTGTCAAAATAATTATTTTTGCTGTTTGTAAGTTTTGTTTACTTCGTTATTGGTATCATTAGTTTTTCTGTAAAAATTTTCCTTGGAAAACAATACCTAAAACATATTTGATTAACAACCAAATATTCCCCTAATATTTTTGATAAAGAAATATATTAATCGTAACACATCTAATATATTTAATTATACGCGAGTGACTCCACGCTGTCATTTCGTTTTCCAAATTAAAACATTTTTTTTATAAAATACAAACATCATGAAAACAAACCAAATAAAAACATTTATTTACAGTTTGAGAAATAATCTGAATCCGTCCCTTGAGTCAGATTATCCGTCTTTGTTTCTTTGTTTCTTTTTTTGTTTTTGTTTTATTAACATTTAGGTGTATCTGCATTTATGCTGCTACCTTAAACTATATGAAGGGGAGTACAGTGTGTCAAAAAGCTAGCTACGTGATGCTAAAAATCTCCATCACACAGGATGGTTAGTCATAGAGAGGCACGTGATAAGTAGTCTGCACTGGCAGACTCTGGGTGCATTATGAGGATTATCCGTCTAACACGTTAATCCTGTAATCACTCCCCCCCCCCCCCGGGAGAAGTGACTCGCCGCCTGGCACAGGTGGCTTCCTTCTCGATTCACAATCGGGAATCAAAGGTTCGAATCCCTGGAGGGACAGAAATGATTGGGCACGTTTCCTATCCCCTAGTGCTTCTGTTTCCCTAGCAGTAAATGGGTACCCGGGAGTTAGTCAACTGTTGTGGGGTTACATCCTGGAAAGCAACAGTAGGTGGACCCTGATGGGAACTATATATAAGCCTAACGCATATATATATACATAGGCTGCTTGTCCCCGACCGTACTGAAGTATTACTCCAATGATTTCAGAAGTTAAAAGAATGGGTTATCTTGAGGTTATCTTGAGATGATTTCGGGGCTTTTTAGTGTGTCCCCGCGGCCCGGTCCTCGACCAGGCCTCTACCCCCAGGAAGCAGCCCGTGACAGCTGACTAACACCCAGGTACCTATTTTACTGCTAGGTAACAGGGACATAGGGTGAAAGAAACTCTGCCCATTGTTTCTCTACGGCGCCTGGGATCGAACCCAGGACCACAGGATCACAAGACCAGCGTGCTATCCGCTCGGCCGACCGGCTCCCTGGGTGACTGGAATTTCAAAATCATTGTGAAATTTATATAAACCATTCTTTTCAGATAAGAAATACTAGTAAAGAGTTAAAAAATAGACCATTTGGTACCAAATAGCAGACGATCTAACACTAATGTAATATTATCTAGATATGTTTCCACCGTAGCCTATATAGGGAGGTATCCCTGGTCCCACTGTACATATATATTTTAAAATATAAACATACAGAGGGAGGTAAAATAAGTGTAGTTGATTTTGGTGTGGGGGGGGGGATGATGGTCGAGTACTCATCTATATGTATTTGCAGGGTTAAGCATTAATTTAACTCCTGAGCCCCATCTTTACAGCTGCCACGAGTGTTTAATGCTGTAACTACCAACCCTTCTGTTTCCTGTCGCACCTGCGTTTAAAACAACTTATTAAATTAGATGTTGCTATCACTCTAGTCCACTCAATTGGCTCACTACTCGCAAACAAATAAGTTCTTTCTACAAAGTTGAATCATCTGTACCTCAAGTTTTCATTCAGGGCCTCTTGTTCTACCCTGCCTTATACTGAACATTTTCTCTTCATCAATCTTATCGATTTCCCTCAGTGTTATGTGGTTTTCATGTTACCTCAGTTCCGTCGGTGTATGTACTATAGTCCTCGTCCTTCCTATAAGTACTACCAAAACAGGAGGATGGACTGTATATTTGCAAGTTTTCCATATGCTGATGAGATTATCCTATCTATATAATCCTCTGATCCTAGTCAATGGATAATATAATCTTCCAGGACTTTCTCTTTTGCAGTTTCATAGATTCGTCTCCCTTTCACTGCATAGGCCTATGGATCAATGAGTTTTCTTGCTCCCTCCCCAGTCCTCATTCCATGCATTTATCTGGGTTAAAGTCTAGTAGTTACATGATTCATTTACAGTCTATTTTACATGATAGACATGTAAAATTCTTAAGGAAGTGACAGTGGAAAAAATATGTTTACAGTGACTGTCAAGAGAACCAGAGGGCATAAATAGAAGCTCGTGAAACAAAACAGCCATAGAGATTAATTCGTAGAGATGCTGGAAAGTTTTATTTTAGCTCAAGATAATAAGAAAATCGAATGAATTAAATAAGCAGGTTCTAGAAGCGAACTACATTCGTGATTTGAAAAATAGTATGGTAGAAAAAAAAGGTCGAGTCATTGCATTAGACAAGTTATGGTCCAAGTGCCAAAGCTGGATCGTAGAGGCACAAATATGCGAGTGCGCGCGTGCGCACAAACTCACAATCTTAGTCAGATTCGACAAAGAACTCAAACGTCAGAATACTTAAATTACCAAGACAAGAGGTTCAACAATAGTAGCAGGCGAGGCGCGGAGAGCTACCCACTTCCCAGTAGTCACTCATACGGAAGCAGTCAGAAATACGCACACAAAGAGCCAGAGCTCAACTATCAGCAAGCACAACTATGTGAGTACACACACACACACACGGTGTGGTCCTAATGGCCCGGGTTCCATTTCCGGTCGAGGCAGAAACAAGTGGGTAGTTTTTCACCTGATGCTGCTGTTCACCTAGCAGTAAATAAGTACCTAGGAGCTAGACAGCTGCTACAGTCTGCATCCTGGGGATATGTGTGTGTGTGTGTGTTACAAATATACAGTAAGTAGTAAATGTGATAGAGGAAAATAGATCTGAAGTCGGTACATTTGACAACCGACGTTTAAAAAGGCGTGGTCCAAGAGCCAACAGTTCGATTCTGCAGGCACAGATAGTAAATACAGTCTCACATTGGGAGAAACGAGAAGTAATTGCACTGTGCCTAGAACAAGAGGCTTTAGAAAATTTCTGTTGTTATGTCTGGTTCTGTGTTTTGAGAGCAAGAGGGGCGAACCAAATAAAAACAATTTACATTTTTAGCTGGAAATGTGTACATTTTTATTGTTATGACCCGTGATAGTAGTTCATAGAATATTTAATAAATATAACATTGTGGTTTATTGGTTAAGTTTTGAGGATGTCATGTTGACACTGATTTTATATGATATTTATGTACTTAAGGGACATGTTGTGGTAGGAAGTGGCCACAGGTGTTGAGCGGAACACGGGAGTGAACTTTGAGCTCAGTGTTCCTCTCCTGAAAGACTAATTTCAGTCTATGTTTTTAATATGTTGTGTCATGTTCTAGGTGGAACACATAGATGGTCAACGGAGAGCCAATGATTTTGGTTAGCTAGATTTGGCTGAAAGATTGGGGATATTGCATTTAGTTATATCAGGTCAGAATATAGGATATTTTGTTTTCAGATGTATTGGAAAGATTGGGCTGTCAACAGGACAGTCGGGATTCAAATGCCTGGTTCTACAATTGTTGTATTAACGATTATTACTGTACAACTTGGAAATTGTAATGATTTTTAGATAGGGTAGCTTGTGTATTTTTTTCTTTGAGGCAGTTGGTTTGATATTTATATACAGTAATGGTTTGGATAAGAGACATCGTGTTTAATTGGGTTTAAAAAAATGGGTCTTAAATTACTTGGGCGAGGTGGTTGTAACAGTTTAACTGTTGATTTAGGTGATGTAGTCTTTTATTTAAATGTACTGTAATGTACTGTATACAGGAGCACATTCTAGTCGTGAGAGCCAAAGGGAAGTTTGTACCTGAGAGTTGGTAAAGGGTTCATTCCCAGAGGATCTGAGCGCCGGAGGGCTTAAGCATGATGGTCACATGTGCCCTGTGAAAATAATTCATCAATGTAGAAAAATTAAGTTATTAAAGTAATTGTAGGAATAATAAATCTTGTTTAGTTAGTAATCATCTTTGAAGATTAATTTGGCAACTAAGCTAAGGTCAGCCTCACAGAGGTCAGTGGAGAATTTAGTTGTGCGAGTTGGGACATCCTGGGGGCAAGATCTCACCTCCAGAAGCAAGGCTGAACAACTGGCTTGGCTGTGGTATTCAAGGTAAAGATATCTGTCTGTTTTAAGTACAGTTGTAGAATCCCCATTATTTTGTTTTACCTATCAGTGCCTCTATTTTAGGAAGAATTTCAGCTAGAATATAATTCAGTTTAAGAAGTTTCAGCTACGCGTACTAGTGGCTGTACAAGAATGTAACAACTCTTATATATCTCCCCCCCCCCCCCAAAAAAAAAAAAAAAAAAAAAAAAAAAAAAAAAAAAAAGTGTTCAGATAGGGAGTGTTCTTTTATTTTCATTGATAAACTTTGTTTTAATAAATCTTGTTTAGAATTTATGGTGTTTAGTGGAATTTACCCCCCAACACATTTTACATTCTGTTGTTGGGCTCAAGAAACCATGCTATAGGGCTAGGCACCCTCTGCAAGCCTGCAAGCATTTGTTTCATACCTCATAATCCCTTTGTCCCTTGATTTATATCACACTTAACGTAAATCTCATCCCCTCCTATTCAAGTAATCGGGGATCAACTTTCGGGGATTTTGCCTAATTGACAGATTCCTGCTTCACCGTCAATTGGGGGAAATATTCAGTGGGGGTTATGAAGTAGGTGGTGGCGGTGTTCTCAGAGTTTGCAGTGTAGCATTGAAATTACACTGTCCTCATGTCGTGGTTCGAAACGATCAAAAGTTTTAGATTCCAGCAATTTGACTGAAGGTTACATTGAGAACATTTCTAATAATAACGACCAGCATTTAACCAGATAAGTGAAAAATAAAGGCTGGCTCCCATTACAACAGCGTCATACGACAGATTATAGGGAAGACAAGACACCACGAGCGTAGCTCACATCCTGTAACTACACTTCAGTTATCTCTCACTCACTCACACACCAACCTATCCTCCTACAAAGAACGTAGCTTTTCGCGCGTATGCGTTACATAAGGCTAAAAATGATCGTACTAGAAATTGGAATTGTGCCGTTTCCCCCCCCCCCTCCCCCACACACACTAGACCTTTAAAACTATATGACATAAAGATAGCATAAAGAACATTGTGCCAGGGGCCTATACTACACTTTCTAACTTCAGAATTGCTTTTAAATACATGAATGGAAAAATAGTAAAGAAATTGTTCACGACTCTTGTTAGATCAAAGCTGGAATATGCAGCGGTTGTATGGTGTCTATATCTTAAGAAGCACATCAACAAACTGGAAAAGGTGCAAAGACATGCCACTAAGTGGCTCCCAGAACCGAAGGACATGAGCTACGAGGAAAGGTTAGAGGCATTAAATATGCAAAAACTAGTAGAAGAACGAGGCGATATGATCACTACGTGCAAAACAGTAACAGGAATCGATAAAATTAATAGGGAAGAATTCCTGAGACCTGGAACTTCAAGAACAAGAGGTCAAAGATTTAAACTAACTAAACAAATCTGCCGAAGAAATAAGAAAATTCCCTTTTGTAAACAAAGTGGTAGACGGTTGGAACAAATTAGGTGAGAGGGTGGTGGAGGCCAAAACCGTCAGCAATTTCAAAGCGTTGTGTGACAAAGAATGCTGGGAAGACGGGACACCACGAGCGTAGCTCTCATCCTGTAACTGCACAGGTAATTACACACACACACACACACACACACACACACTGTGTGTGTGTGCGCAGTTCTGTAAGGAATCCTTCAGAACCTTGTATACCACATATGTAAGACCAATTCTGGAATATGCGGCCCCAGCATGGAGCCCGTACCCTGTCAAGCATAATACGAAGCTGGAAAAATTTGAGGTATGCCAACAGGCTAGTCCCAGAACTAAGAGCCATGATTTACGAGGAAAGGCTACGTGAAATGCACCTCATGTCGCTGGAAGACAGGAGAGCTCGGGGAGATATGATCACTACGTACAAAATTCTCAGAGGAATTGACAGGGTAGATAAAGATAAACTGTATAACACGGGTTGTACGAGAACAAGGGGACACAGGTGGAAACTGAGTACCCAAATGAGCCACAGGGACGTTAGAAAGAACTTTTTCAGTGTCAGAGTAGTTAACAGGTGGAATGCATTAGGCAGTGATGTGGTGGAAGCTGACTCCATACAGTTTCAAATGTAGATATGATAGAGCCAGTAATAACCAGTTTATTAACAGTTGAGAGGCGGGACCAAAGAGCCAGAGCTCAACCCCAGGAAGCACAACTAGGTGAGTACACACATTCAACCGCACCCCCCCACCTCCCCGCCCACACACATAATGCTCTAATGTTTCATGTTATTCTTATATTCTTCTGTATAGATTTTCTAACTTAGCAACATACATGTTATTAACACCTGGATGGCCTTAAAAGCACAAAGCCGACGAAAGACAAGGCGCCTCGGTCAGCCTAACTTTCAGACAAGGCGCCTCGGTCAGCCTAACTTTCAGACAAGGCGCCTCGGTCAGCCTAACTTTCAGACAAGGCGCCTCGGTCAGCCTAACTTTCAGACAAGGCGCCTCGGTCAGCCTAACTTTCAGACAAGGCGCCTCGGTCAGCCTAACTTTCAGACAAGGCGCCTCGGTCAGCCTAACTTTCAGACAAGGCGCCTCGGTCAGCCTAACTTTCAGACAAGGCGCCTCGGTCAGCCTAACTTTCAGACAAGGCGCCTCGGTCAGCCTAACTTTCAGACAAGGCGCCTCGGTCAGCCTAACTTTCAGACAAGGCGCCTCGGTCAGCCTAACTTTCAGACAAGGCGCCTCGGTCAGCCTAACTTTCAGACAAGGCGCCTCGGTCAGCCTAACTTTCAGACAAGGCGCCTCGGTCAGCCTAACTTTCAGACAAGGCGCCTCGGTCAGCCTAACTTTCAGACAAGGCGCCTCGGTCAGCCTAACTTTCAGACAAGGCGCCTCGGTCAGCCTAACTTTCAGACAAGGCGCCTCGGTCAGCCTAACTTTCAGACAAGGCGCCTCGGTCAGCCTAACTTTCAGACAAGGCGCCTCGGTCAGCCTAACTTTCAGACAAGGCGCCTCGGTCAGCCTAACTTTCAGACAAGGCGCCTCGGTCAGCCTAACTTTCAGACAAGGCGCCTCGGTCAGCCTAACTTTCAGACAAGGCGCCTCGGTCAGCCTAACTTTCAGACAAGGCGCCTCGGTCAGCCTAACTTTCAGACAAGGCGCCTCGGTCAGCCTAACTTTCAGACAAGGCGCCTCGGTCAGCCTAACTTTCAGACAAGGCGCCTCGGTCAGCCTAACTTTCAGACAAGGCGCCTCGGTCAGCCTAACTTTCAGACAAGGCGCCTCGGTCAGCCTAACTTTCAGACAAGGCGCCTCGGTCAGCCTAACTTTCAGACAAGGCGCCTCGGTCAGCCTAACTTTCAGACAAGGCGCCTCGGTCAGCCTAACTTTCAGACAAGGCGCCTCGGTCAGCCTAACTTTCAGACAAGGCGCCTCGGTCAGCCTAACTTTCAGACAAGGCGCCTCGGTCAGCCTAACTTTCAGACAAGGCGCCTCGGTCAGCCTAACTTTCAGACAAGGCGCCTCGGTCAGCCTAACTTTCAGACAAGGCGCCTCGGTCAGCCTAACTTTCAGACAAGGCGCCTCGGTCAGCCTAACTTTCAGACAAGGCGCCTCGGTCAGCCTAACTTTCAGACAAGGCGCCTCGGTCAGCCTAACTTTCAGACAAGGCGCCTCGGTCAGCCTAACTTTCAGACAAGGCGCCTCGGTCAGCCTAACTTTCAGACAAGGCGCCTCGGTCAGCCTAACTTTCAGACAAGGCGCCTCGGTCAGCCTAACTTTCAGACAAGGCGCCTCGGTCAGCCTAACTTTCAGACAAGGCGCCTCGGTCAGCCTAACTTTCAGACAAGGCGCCTCGGTCAGCCTAACTTTCAGACAAGGCGCCTCGGTCAGCCTAACTTTCAGACAAGGCGCCTCGGTCAGCCTAACTTTCAGACAAGGCGCCTCGGTCAGCCTAACTTTCAGACAAGGCGCCTCGGTCAGCCTAACTTTCAGACAAGGCGCCTCGGTCAGCCTAACTTTCAGACAAGGCGCCTCGGTCAGCCTAACTTTCAGACAAGGCGCCTCGGTCAGCCTAACTTTCAGACAAGGCGCCTCGGTCAGCCTAACTTTCAGACAAGGTGCCTCGGTCAGCCTAACTTTCAGACAAGGTGCCTCGGTCAGCCTAACTTTCAGACAAGGTGCCTCGGTCAGCCTAACTTTCAGACAAGGTGCCTCGGTCAGCCTAACTTTCAGACAAGGTGCCTCGGTCAGCCTAACTTTCAGACAAGGTGCCTCGGTCAGCCTAACTTTGTGGCTGCTAACTTAGTATGAGTTTTGCTCCTTCATTTTACAGTTCTATTATAAATGAACGCAATGAACTTTAGTAGTCAATGCACATGGAAACCCACGAGCTTAGTCTAGGTTGCTCCCAATAGGATCAAGCAACTATCCAAATTAGAATTGCGTAACTTTCATTTCTATCCTCTTGCTTCCCATCGACTTAGCTGATGTGAGCGTCTTCATGGGTGTTGGAGTAAAAGTTTCCTCTCCTAACCTTTCAGAGTAAGCCAGAGGACTCAAACAGAAAACGGGACAGTACTTCACTTTCGTGAGCCGATTTCAATTAAAATTACGTCCATTTTTGGCCATAGCGCGCATACGAGCGAAAAGCGACGTTATTTTTAAGAGGACGGGTTGGTTGGAGACCTTGAGTCTATGACCTTCAGCTTCCTTAAAGAACCAGATAGTCGTATACCGGCAGACGTGTATTTAGCCCAAGGCAAGCCGTCAAGCTTCCACTTACATAAACGAAGTGTTGTTGTTTCATAGTTCATACGCAAATTGTGCCGTCCAATGCAACTGCTTAGTTTGCCTATTGCTGGCAAGGGCTCTGAACACGTGCCATGTGTTTATAAAGAATGAGACACTGAACGGGAAGCTTTTTTAAATCATCAGCAAATGGTTTTTAAAGCTATTTAAATTGAAAAATGGCAGGTCAGATCGAAGCTTTGGCACGTTCACTTTCACGTAATGCTTTTGTTCACATAGCAGCAAATATTCACCTGGAACCGACTGGAAGTTAGATAACTGTTGTGGGTTGCATTCTGGGGAAGAAGGTCATTGGCCTATGAGTACTTTGATAAGCCTAACAGGCATCCTGTTCCTGATATTTTTAAACCAAACGAAGCTGAGGACAGTCAAGTGCCACCAGACTAACCTTAGAGCTAAAATGTGTAAGTTACAAGGTAAAACTAAAATGAGTATACCTCACGTTACTGTAAGATATACTTCAGGGAAGACATGATTACCATATTCAAAATTATGAAGGGAATATAGTCAGACAAGTACAGACTATATGGAACGAGCGGTATACAAAGGTACAAACTTAATGCCCAAATGAGCCACAGCGAAAATAAGAAAACAAATTTAGTTTAAAGAGTGAAAATTTTTAATATGCTAATAAGTGAAATAAGCGGTGGAGGCAGACTGCAGATCCAGATAAAGAAGATAAGAAAACCCAACAGTTTTGGGGACCTATACATCAGTCGACCGATGGTTGAGAGTCTTGAGACAGTACCAAAGAACTAAAGTTCAACTCTTGTAAATACAATTTGGTGGTGAGTACATGTTAGAACGAGTGTATGAGCATGCTACTAAACGAGTGCCAGGTTCGAAAGATATGAACTAGGCCTTTATATATAGCGGTTAAAAAATAAACCTCACTTCTTTAGAAAACAACAACAGCGGCCTAACTATTATACACAAGCTATTTCATATATCAGCATAATATCAAGAAATCAGAGCCACTGATCTAAGGGGGTCATCCAGTAAATTTTGCAAACATCTCACCTGACCAAATTGTAAACGCTATAGTGGTTAAGAACGTGAATACACTGCACAGGCCTATAATGCCGCATACGAGGCACGAGTTCTGACCTCATTTTACAATTTCAAGACCTTCTTCGTACCCCCATTGTAAATGTCTTTCATCCACTCGTATACTTCAGTCATATCTCCCCTTGTCCTCGCTCTTACAAGATAATGTAAATCAAGTTCTAGCCTATTTTCAAAAGCAAACTTCCTATATCAGGAATCAACTTTGTCATCGTGCAGAGAATGCTTTCCAGAGAATTTATATCCGTGTTGTAACAGGGTGCCTAAAACTGAACAGCATTATTCAAAGGAAGCATTTTTATTGTGAAATATAATTGAAAGATAATGTGTTTCTATTGCTATCGCTTCTAGATCTAAAACCAAGTATCCTACTGCTAAATTTCGTGGATTATATATTATTGTCTTGATTTTACACATAGATCACTTTCCCATTTTTATTTACTGCATTAGTATCCACACTATTAGACGAATATATCGCGCCCAAACCTGCGATTTTACATTTATCTACGTTGAACTGCATTAGGCATTTCTCCGGTCAAATCTGCAGTTTATCCTGGTCTCTGTAGTACTGCATAAACTTTTGAACTTATTGTCTGTCCTATTTTTGTGTCATCTGCAAATTTGCTGATATTAGTTTATTTGCCCTACTCAAGGTCATTAACAGAAATTGTAAAAAATATCGAACCCAACACGGAACCTGATGCACACACTAATGAGATTACCTCACTGATTTTACGCTACTGATGCTAACTCTACTTCCTATCTTTCAACCATAGCTCTAATCCAATTAGACACATCTCCAATAACGTGAGCTAAACAAATTTTGATCAGCCTCTCATACAAAACTGTACTGAATGCCTCACTAAGGCCACGATCCCCAACATCATTCTATAGTGGTTAATATTGGCTGCTCCCTCAAATACCAGTGAATTCTCATTGCAATTGCTACTATTGCTTCAAGGAATTTGAGTATTGCTCTCGTCAACACCATGAAGGTTATTAAAGCAACAAAATGTTTATTGACCAACCGGCGATTATACTCTAATCCTAAACGTAATATAGGATAAGGGTCAACTCTTAAGAAGCGGGGGATCTCCTTAGTGTATATATCGTTGGCTTTGTGAAAATGTATCATTTACAGATAAATGTACTTTTATGTAAATATTTAATAAACAATTAAATAAAACTATTAGAACACTACATGACTGTGCAATTGAATGTAAACAAAATCCAAGAATTTAGAAACAACTACCTCTAATATTTAAGAAATATCAAAATATATTGAATCCAAATTGACACATCAGCCAAAAGCTTTGATAAGTATCTCTTGTCTGCACACTTTTGGTACAGCAGTGCGTACACTCCTGAGGTCATGGTATGACTGAAAGCCTAGCTTCCACCGTAGCCTATGTATGAGTGTTGGGTTTAAGATAGTCTTAAAAACAAAATGTAATTAGTTCATCAGTTTTAAATTGTTTAGCATAAGGAATATTAATGTCCCTGAACATATTCTGTGACTAATCTTTCTACAACCGACCCGAACTAAAAGCTGTTAATTCCTTTTTAAGTGCCTAAAGGTATTGAAAAGATGGATAAAATACATTTAACCAAGCAATAACACCAACAAAAATACAGGAGAGACGGTGAGAAAAATATTTTTCCTCAGACGGAACGTATCCAAGACGAAGGAGCATTGAAAAAAACACAAATCCTTAATAGTACAATAAATGTATATAGAAAAACGGAACACCGGGCTTGAGCTGTATCATATTAATCACAATTAGGTAACACTCAAGTACGCGCATGCGCGCACGTGTTTAGGTAACGAGAGGAAACATTGTAACGTTCACGTGTCGTTGTTGTGATTAAGTCTGGTAAGGTGGAGGCCTAGACGTGTCAATCACCTCGTACTGTACTGTGGTGAATCGTCCTAAAGTTTTTTTTATTATTATTATTTTCTACCACAGACGTGGCCACACATTTACAATGCTAACTAGCATATATACATTTTCTTCTGTCCTCCATGGACAGGGTGAGAGATTTGTCAAACACAGTTTAGGGATTTATTGAACAATCAACCACAGAAGGTGATTCGGTGCTTTTAAAATGCTAATCGTCCTGCAGTGGCAGAACCCCACCCCCCTTGAACTGTTGTTGTCTGTACATCGTTATTTTAATTTTATGACTACAATATTTGAAAACGGATATTGCAAACGTTGTAAACCAGCATTCCCAAATATGTTTTTGGACTTATTATTAGTTCCTATCAGGGACGGTTTTTGTAGAGATGGTCATTAATAGTGATATTCCCGCCATCTCTGCATCATGACAGTGCATAACGTACAGTATTATGATTGTTGTTGGTGTCTGAACATCTTTTGAACAACATATTACATCTGATTTGCCTGTGACCGGTTTCGAGTTTTCTTATCTCCCAGCTCAGACAGGCTTCCCTGCATGTCGACAGTCTGATTATTGTCGAGGTCAGGGTATATGACAGAGGCAGCTACCATGCATTTACATTTTAAACATATTACAAAAGCATTTCTGCAAAGCCCACATATTATAATTAACTTGTGATAATTAAGCATGGTCGAAGTAATCATGCAAACTGTCCTTGTAGGAAAGGAATATTTTAGTTTGGCTAAACGTTAATTTCTTGCCAATACTGTATACTTATTGAAAATTGAAGCAAACGGAAGTACTGTGGTTTGGTTAGCACGCTCCTTTCCTATTTTGCTACGGATGCTTATAGGTATGAGTAGAGTCTACTCCTGGGCTGAGTAGAACGATTTTGCTAAAGTACATTTACTTCATTCACTCTACCTATGCACTCTTACGCACTTTCACGGCCACTGGGTATACCCAGACATACCATATTCCGATGACACAATCGTTAGGCTTTAATTCACCTTTAAGGTAAGAGCTCTTCCTACTCATGTAAAAAATACACAAAAATTTTCCTACTTCTAAATAGTGGCATTTAGATTGTTCCAAATAAATTAAATATATTAACGAATTAATGTAACTATATATTATTCTGCTTTACATAACTATTATATGTGTATATATTATATATATTATATATTATATATATATATATATATTATATATATTATATATATTATATATATACACACACACATACATACACACACATACATATACACAGTTCACATTTGTTCAAATGAATAAATTGTAAGCATAAAACATATTATAAAGCCGTGTACCGTCCACGTTAGGTGGTACAACTATAGTTACAAGAAAGACAAATGTGCAACTCAAGTTAGAAGAAAGCGCGCCAAATTGTTTGTGTCGTCGAGAAGCAACATCAGTCTTATGCTTAGCGGGTGCTTCAAATATATTTTGAATTAAGGATAACTGTTCATAATTACGTAAATAGATTTGATATCAATACACGTTTCAAAATAAACACGAGCCAAATGTACGATGATGCCAGTTGATCAGTTGTGGAAATATTTAGATTGCGATATAAAGGTAACCGTGAAGCCTAATGGCGCACATTTTGCTGGTATATGCCAGCGCCCAGCCCCTGGTATATGCCAGCGCCCAGCCCCTGGTATATGCCAGCGCCCAGCCCCTGGTATATGCCAGCGCCCAGCCCCTGGTACAAGACCCGCCCACCAGCCTACCATTTCAACGTGCGCAAAATCAATACTCCAGGCCTTCAAAAGTGGCTCCTAACGATTCATAGCCTAAATGTCACAAACCAATAGGCTTTCACTGCTTCTAAAACCGTACATTAATGAGCATTAATGGATATAAACAAATAAAATCTTACAAGAAAACAATAAAATGGAGGAGTGCCACTAGCGGCCTGACAGGCACTGTCCCTGGCATCATTGCATCTCGGCTGGGTAGTTGGCTGGCAACGGAGGCAGCGTCTCAAGAACGATGTTTTTCTCAAGTTCTAACGTTATTCTAAACAGTAAGAGTGATTGCAGCCTGGGGTACTGACCTTCACATCCTTGCTCGTGTTAAGATATACGACAACGCCAAGTGTCCATACACAGGAAACGAATATGAAGAGTTTGCAGTTCCTACGCATGGTAGTGAGCGAGGAGTGTACACGACGGGGGTGCGAGCCACACTGACCCGCTGCTGGCGACTGTCGGCACCACCTAGTGTCACCCCCGACCCTCCCCGCCACCACCCCGGCCACCTCCCCCACCAGGCAACCAACCCCGGCCTACCACCACCCCGGCCACCTCCCCCACCAGGCAACCCACCCCGGCCTACCACCACCCCCGCCACCTCCCCCACCAGGCAACCCACCCCGGCCTACCACCACCCTCGCCAGACAGCCCACCCCGGCCTACCACCATCCTCGCCAGACAGCCCACCTCGGCCTACCACCACCCTCGCCAGACAGCCCACCCCGGCCTACCACCATCCTCGCCAGACAACCCACCCCGGCCTATGTTACGATATATCGAATCGTGTTATTTCATCGCATAAAGGCACGATTATTTAAGTCATACGTTCATTATTACAGGAAGAACGAGGTTAACAACCATGGAGGTCGTTAACGGTCAGCACGGTATGGCTCGTCCGGTGGCGGGAATTTCTGTTAGCCAATCAGAACCACCGGGCGAGGTAACGTGTGCTGGCCGGAGCATGTGGAGAGACAGACATCTACTCCCCTCCATTGAGTCAACAGGCTGTCGTCGCGTTTGGATGTGTGACCAACGGACCCAACTGTTAGTGTGCTTCACCCTCACGAAGGAAGAGGACCTCGAGTCATATGGTCGACGTTCTTGAAAGTTATGGAAGATAACAGCTTTGAGATTTAGAGGTCGGCGTGGAGGTAACGCGCTGATTTTCCCGATAGTGGTCCAAAATTGCGGACAAGTGAATTTATAAGTGGAAAGAACAATCGGATAAGAGACGACCATTTCATGGTCGCAGTCTCTCTCTCTCTCTCTCTCTCTCATATATTTATATATATATATCTGTACTTGTGTACAATGCACACATACAATATATTTAATGTATATATATATAAGATGATTAGCGATATATCCATGATGAAGTTTTATACCATATTATTTTCTTGTCCTTTGTCAGACCTCAGCACAAAGTGTGTCGCACCTGACAATAGGTCCGGCTGAGGCTGACGCCTGTTCAGATTCATGTACCCCGTTGTAGTACAACGAAACATTGGACAAACATTCAGAATAAACCTAAATTAATGTGTTGGGTTGTCAACAGTTCGATCCCAACACATATGGGGGCCTGTCCGGGAGTGTTTTGAGCAAGACACACTTGCAGCACCCATTGCTAGTCATCTAAGTGTCCAGCCAGGTAAAGTTTCATCATGGATCGTGTCCAAGAATTTATAACAAAAGAGTACACATTGATTTTAGAGCTGTACGAAAGAACAGCTGAAGCAAATCGCCGAACACTATGAGATAGAATTAGTGTCGACTAAAGTGGTCTATATGAGACAAGAACTTGGAAATAAAGTAAGGTCACGACGCGAAGACGTCGGAGCGGTAGGATTAGAGGTGAGTGCAAAGGAAAGTGGGGAACAAGATACTTCCTCAGTATCTTCTAATACGTCTCATAGGAGTGGAAGTTTAGAATATGAATTGGAACGTTTGAAACTGGAAGCTCAAATTAAGAGGGAAGAGAGAGTTTCAGTTAGAGAAACTGAAATTGGAGCGAGAGAGTGCGACTTGAAAGTGAGCAAAAAACGCGTGTAGAATTAGAAAAGGAGAAAACGAAGCAAATGGAAATCGAAGCAAATAAATTTGTGGCTGCTCAGAGGCGAGGGCGAGAGGTACACTCAGAGAGCAACCCTATGCCTGCAGCATATGATCAGAAGGCACGTGAAAAAGAGGTTCCGCAATTTTGTCCAGAAGAGTCTGAGTCTATTTTTGAGCATTTTGAAAGTTGCTACACTAAAGCAGTGGCCAGAGGAGGATTGGGCCCAATTGGTGCAAATAAGATTGACTGGGGCAGCGAGAGAGGCCTATACCCAGCTCTCTCTTGAAGATTGTAAAAATTACTAGACTGTGAAAAACAGCGTATTAAGGTCATTTCTACTGACGCCTGAAGCTTACCGGAAGCGGTTCAGAGAAATGGGAGACACAGAGGAGCACATATGCTGAAACAGCCAGAGATTTGGAACGTAGATTCCAAAGATGGATGGGTTCCGAAAAGGTAGAATCTTTCGAAGACTTGAAACAATTGATGTTGATGGAAAAATTCTTGGAGATGGAGACTCCAGACACCAGGTTTAAGGTTCAAGAAGCAGGAATAAAAACTCTTAGAAACAGCGGACAAAGCAGATGTAATTACGGAAGCTTACAAAAGTCTCCAGGAATATGAAGGAAAAGGTCACGCAAAGTTGCAGGGTAGTAAAAGACAGCATACGTGGAACAGTAGAGATGGTCGTGGATATACTGGCAACCCGATAGCCCGAGAAAGTCAGGGGTATGTGGAATTTTCTCCGTCGGGAGGTGACTCATTCGAGGGTCAGGCTAGCGCACCCTCGGGTCAGGGAGGAAATACAACGTCTAGAACAGTGGAGACGTGGTGAATCCTATTATAATGGACAACGTAGTTCGAGAGGACGAGGATTCTCTTCTCGGGTAATATGCTACACATGTAACAAGCCTGGACACTTAAGTAGAGTGTAGGCAAGGCAGAAGAGTGGTGTCCCTCACAGTAAGTAAATACAGAAGTCCTTATATAAATTTAAAGGAGGAATTGCCCCAAGAGATGATGTCCATTACGAGAGGATATAACCCTTTCATTAGCAAAGGTATGGTGAGCATTGGGGGTCAGCCTGATCAACAAGTCACAATATTACGTGACACAGGAGCGAATCAGAGCTTAATACTGAAAAGCTTGATTCCTGAGTACAGATCTTGTATAAATGGACATATAATTAAGGTACGGGGTATAAATTCAGAGATGGATATACCTGTGTGTACAGTAAAGCTAACCTCTGATTACTTTACAGATGAAGTGATGTTAGGAGTGTGCTCGGACATACCCATTCCTGGAGTACATGTCATCTTGGGCAACGATTTATGCGGCTCAAGTGTTGCCAGAGGTACTGCGCAGTGATGTACCAAACGGACATCAAAACAATGTGGAAGATGAAAAATGTAATAACATAACGCTCGCCAGTATTCTGGATGATCCCTCGGAAGATGATCAAATAGAAGTATATCCGGCCTGCGTCGTAACCCGAGTGCAGAGTGCTCGACTAAGAGATGTGCCAGAGAGGATGGACGTATCTCCTGCAATGGAGGAGGAAGAGGTGGATTTTGGACTAAAATACTTGTTCGAGGAACGTGCCGCACCAAGTACAGCGAGAGTGGAAGTAAGACCACAATTACCATCCCACATAAAGGTAAGCAAACTAGATTTTATAGCTGCCCAGAAATAAGAATTTGAAGAATATATAAAGGAAGCTAAGGGAGGAAATGCTTGTATCACGTCACCCACTTACTACTACCTGGACGACGGGGTTTTGATGCGAAAATAGCGATCAGACCACGCGCCAGCTGACAAAGACTGGGTTGAAAAGGATCAAGTGATGGTACCTAAAGATTATAGGAACTCTGTATTGGAAGTTGTCCATGCATTAGAAATGGCGGGACATCTCGGTGTTCATAAGACACTTGGGAAAATACAAGACCATTTTTATTGGCCAGGTATGGCTGCAGACGTAAAAAGGTATTGCAGAACTTGTTTACCCTGTCAGAGCGGGAAAACCTGTTCCAGCGCTTCCTAGAGCCCAACGAAAGCAAATTCCAGCGTTTGGGGAACTTTTTGAAAGGATAATAGTGGATTGCGTAGGTCCCCTACCAAGAACAAGAAAAGGGAACGAATACTTATTTGCCATCATGTGCTCAGCGACTCGTTTTCCCGAGGCAATTCCCGTGCGAAAGATAACCTCCAGAATATTGCTTGACAGGTTACAGCAATATTTTTCGTGGGTAGGAATGCCGAAGGTTTTGCAATCGGATTTGGGCAGTGTTTTTCAATCAAAGCTGTTCCGTAAGACAATGAAGGATTGGGATGTGAAACAGATTAGGTCATCTCCTTATCCCCAATCTCAAGGGGCGTTTTCATGGCACTATGAAGAGCCTTTTGCGAATTTATTGTGCTGAGCAAGGGGCACAGTGGGACGAGGCCATCGCCCCAATAATGTTTGCTATTAGGGATTCGGTAGTTGAGTCCTTAGGCATGACACCGTTTCAATTAGTATATGGGCATACGGTGAGAAGTCCTATAGTTATGTTGAAGGATCGGTTAACATCTGAAGATTCAAGAGATAATCTGGAAACGTATGTTCAAAAGTTTAAATGCAGATTGTTCAGGGCGCGAAAGCTGGCGAAGGAAAATTTGAAAATCTCCCAAGCGACCATGGCAAAATATTACAACAAAGGTACCAAAAAGAGAAGTTTTAATGCAGGTGATAAGGTATTGGTCTATCTACCTGTAAAAGGGACGGTAAATGATTCAAAATTTTTGTGGACCCTATATGGTCAAGAAGAAACTTGGTGATTTAACGTACGTAATACACATGCCTGACAGACCGAGAAAATCTCAGATATGTCGCGTAAACTTAATGAAAAGGTATTGGGATAGAGATGAGGATGGGCAACTAGACACTGCTGTAATGTGCGCAGTTTCCAATGAGTTTACGGAATTAAACCATAAGAGGCTAAAGAGCAGATGGAGCCCGAATTTCTAATTCTCGGTGGTTACGAGAGATGAATGCACACTTGACACTTAGATGATCAAAGGAAGCAGGACATAGAAGAGATTCTCATGAAATACCTATCACTAGTCTCTGACGTACCGCGACGACACCGCGAAATTACGCACGAGGTAAATGTAGGAGCAGCTCGACCAATAAAGCAACATCCGTATAGAATAAATCCTGATAGAGAGATTATGCGACGTGAGGTAAAATATCTATTGGATAACGATCTGGCAGAATTGAGACGGTGATTGGAGCTCGCCTTGTCTACTGGTGAAAAAGCCAGATGACACACATAGGTTGTGCACGGATTACAGAAAGGTGAATTCGGTCACTATCGCAGATTCGTACCCAATTCCTCGAATTGAGGATTGTATCGACCAAATAGGACACACCCAGTTCGTATCTAAAATTGACCTTTTGAAAGGGTACTATCAGATACCCCTCTCAGAGTGCCAAGAGAATCTCTGCCTTCGTGACACCTGACGGTCTTTATCAATATAAAGTACTACCTTTCGGTATGAAAAATAGTGGAAGTTGTTTCCAGAGAGCCATGAATAAAATCCTACAAGGGATGGTAGGTTGTACAGTTTATATTGATGACATCATAGTGTATTCACACTCGTGGGAAGAACACCTTCATCAACTAGAAGAATCGTTTGATAAATTGGAAGAGGTAAATTTGACTATTAATCTCCCAAAAAGTGAATTTGGCAAAGCAAAATTGCAATATCTTGGATACATTGTAGGACAAGGGGAGGTTGCCCCTGTCAGACAAAAAGTTGAAGCCATAGATAAGTACCCTGTGCCTAGAGGGAGAAGATTTACTCAGGTACCTAGGCATGGTGGGGTACTATAGAAAATTTTGCAGAAATTTTGCAACCATTGCAGCACCATTAACAGGACTTTTAGCGAAACATAAGAAGTGGCAGTGGGACGAAGCCTGTCAAGAATCTTTTAATAAAACGAAATCATTGCTAACAGAAGCCCCTGTATTGGTTTCACCCGATTTTCAGAAGCCATTTTCCCTCTTTGTCGATGCAAGTGATGTAGGTGCGGGCGCTGTTTTGACTCGGGACCAAAATGGAACTTGTAAACCAGTGTCCTATTTCTCTAGGAAATTTTTACCTAACCAAAGAGCATATAGTACCGTTTAAAAGGAAACCTTAGCCTTAGTGATGGCGCTACAGCATTTTGAGGTATACGTGGGAGCGGGCATAGGACCTGTTACGGTCTTCACAGATCATAACCCGCTCATATTTTTAAATAAAATGAAGAATACCAATCAGCGCCTAACCAGGCGAGTTCTAATATTACAAGACTATAACTGAAATATAGTACACATTAAAGGAAAGGAAAATATAATGGCTGACGCATTATCCCGTAGTATGGTATAAAGAAAACGGTAGACAGTGTGAAATAGTTTTAGAAAAGAAAATAGTGAAGTGATGAAGGACGGTAGACTTCAGGAAAGTACTTTTGCATCAGCCACACCGTCCAAAGCGGTGTGTTCAGAAAATGTACATATGTATTTTTTTTATATACTTAAAGATAATTTGTTAACAGATTTTGTGTGCAGTTGGAGGCAAAGGAGATCCTGTACGCCAAAGATCAGTGGTCAGTAGGTACGGCACCATGTCAACAAAAATGATAAGGTATGTCTGATAAGACATGTCATTACTAGAATGAGTTGAATCTTTGTAGGATGGACGAAAAAGGAATAATGCTACATTCGGTAGAGAATTAGTTTGGATGCTCCGAAATAACACTCTTTTAAGAGGGGAGGAGTGTTACGATATATCGTATCGTGTTATTTCATCGCATAAAGGCACGATTATTTAAGTCATACGTTCATTATTACAGGAAGAACGAGGTTAACAACCAGGGAGGTCGTTAACGGTCAGCACGGTATGGCTCGTCCGGTGGCGGGAATTTTGTGGAAAGACAGACATCTACTCCCCTCCATAGAGTCAACAGGCTGTCGTCGCGTTTGGATGTGTGACCAACGGACCCAACTGTTAGTGTGCTCTTCCCTCACGAAGGAAGAGGACCTAGAGTCATATGGTCGACGTTCTTGAAAGTTATGGAAGATAACAGCTTTGAGATTTAGAGGTCGGCGTGGAGGTAACGCGCTGATTTTCCCGATAGTGGTCCAAAATTACGGACAAGTGAATTTATAAGTGGAAAGAACAATCGGATAAGAGACGACCATTTCATGGTCGCAGTGTCTCTCTCTCTCTATATATATATATATATATATATATATATATATATATATATATATATATATATGTCGTACCTAGTAGCCAGAACTCACTTCTCAGCCTACTATGCAAGGCCCGATTTGCCTAATAAGCCAAGTTTTCATGAATTAATGTTTTTTCGTCTACCTAACCTACCTAACCTAACCTAACCTAGCTTTTTTTGGCTACCTAACCAAACCTTACCTATATATATAGGTTAGGTTAGGTTAGGTAGGGTTGGTTAGGTTCGGTCATATATCTACGTTAATTTTAACTCAATAAAAAAAAATTGATCTCATACATAATGAAATGGGAAGCTTTATCATTTCATAAGAAAAAAATTAGAGAAAATATATTAATTCAGGAAAACTTGGCTTATTTGGCAAATCGGGCCTTGCATAGTAGGCTGAGAAGTGCATTCTGGCTATTAGGTACGACATATATATATATATATATATATATATATATATATATATATATATATATATATAGAACTGTACTTGTGTACAATGCACACATATATACAATATATTACATGTATATATATATAAGATGATTAGAGATATATCCGAATATATCCATGATGAAGTTTTATACCATCTTATTTTCTTGTCCTTTGTCAGACCTCAGCACAGTGTGTCGCACCTGACAATAGGTCCGGCTGAGGCTGACGCCTGTTCAGATTCATGTACCCCGTTGTAGTACAACGAAGCATAGGACAAACATTCAGGATAAACCTAAATTAAATGTGTTGGGTTGTCAACAGTTCGATCCCAACACCTACCACCACCCTCGCCAGACAGCCCACCCCAGCCTACCACCACCCTCGCCAGACAGTCCACCCCGGCCTACCACCACCCTCGCCAGACAGCCCACCCCGGCCTACCACCACCCTCGCCAGATAGTCCACCCCGGCCTACCACCACCCTCGCCAGACAGTCCACCCCGGCCTACCACCACCCTCGCCAGATAGTCCACCCCGGCCTACCACCACCCTCGCCAGACAGCCCACCCCGGCCTACCACCACCCTCGCCAGACAGCCCACCCCGGCCTACCACCACCCTCGCCAGACAGCCCACCCCGGCCTACCACCACCCTCGCCAGACAGCCCACCCCGGCCTACCACCAACCCTCGCCAGACAGCCCACCCCGGCCTACCACCATCCTCGCCAGACAGCCCACCCCGGCCTACCACCATCCTCGCCAGACAGCCCACCCCGGCCTACCACCACCCTCGCCAGACAGCCCACCCCGGCCTACCACCAAACCCCGCCAGACAGCCCACCCCGGCCTACCACCAACCCCCGCCAGACAGCCCACCCCGGCCTACCACCAACCCCCGCCAGACAGCCCACCCCGGCCTACCACCACCCTCGCCAGACAGCCCACCCCGGCCTACCACCAACCCCCGCCAGACAGCCCACCCCGGCCTACCACCACCCTCGCCAGACAGCCCACCCCGGCCTACCATCCCCTCCCCCCCCCCCCCCCCACCCGGCCAGGCAGCCCTAGGAATAATCGCGCTTACCTTTGACTTTAAAGAAAGGTAGATGGTGATTCAATTGTACAAATCTCTGGTGCGGCCCCATTTGGATTACTGTATTCTAGCATGGAGACCACACCTTCGTAAGGACATACTAGTAGCTGATCTGGAGAAAGTGCAACACCGGGCAACGAAAATCATTCCAGAGGTAAGTCATCTCTTGTCAGGAACGGTTAAAGTCACTGGGCTATCAACACTGCAGACCAGGAGTGACAGCAGATCTCATTGAAACTTTTAAAATACTGAACTATTTGAAATTTCTACCGAACTATTCGGAAATTTCTTCAAATGGTCTAATGTGACAAACCCGGAGCAACGGTTTCAAGCTCGACAAGACACAATGCAGGACTGAGAACACGTGCTTTTTCACCCACAGGGTTATAAACCCATGGAAACGCCTTCCCGCCGAAGCCGTAAATGCCAATACTCATTTGAATTTCAAAATCCAACTGGAAAAAATTATCAAGGCAAATAGGGGGACCTTCGACAAGCTGCCGGCTTCCTGCCCTCGTCGAAGCCATTATTGGTAGTGGCCCTCGGGTAAATCTGAGAAAATACAAATTTTGAATACTGTATTCATGAACGCATTTTTTAAAACTATATGGGTCTCTCAGAATATATACATTTTTTATTAATTCATTAGGTACATCTGCATTTGTGCAGCTACCCTAGAGTGTATGAAAGGGAGTACAGTGTGTCAAAAAGTGGTGCTAAATAATCCCTGTCACACAGGATGGTTAGTCATACAGACACATGTGATAAGTAGTCTGCACTGACAGACTCTAGGTGCATTATGAGGATATCATCATCAACACAAGAGTGAATAAGGTAGCAGTGATACTAAAAGTCCCCATCTCGCAGGATGGTTAGTCATACAGGGCCATATGTTTAGTAGCCTGCACTGGCAAATTTTGGGAGCAATATGAGGATATCTTCAAGAACAAGAGAGTGAATAAAGTATTTGGAAAGCTCCAGGTGCCTCATGCCAACGGGTCTGAATGGTCTAATAACTGGGAATTCGGTGATGTAGTGTGGGAGATTGTGCCGCAGTTCCTGCTCACAGAGTTTGCACCTGGAGTGCTCAGGATTGGAAGATCCGTCACCTGCAGCCACCTGCCACAGGTAACGGTAGCCCAACCTGATCTTTGCAACCACTGTGTCACACAGTCTGGTGGACGTTTTGTGCTGCCCATAGATATAGGTTTCAGATCTGAACATATCATAACTTTTTATACTACTACTTTCAGGTCGTTGGGAGTCGGTAATGTCTTTCCGATCAGACCTGAGTGTTTGGACCAATACAGTTTTGACAGCAGAGATGGAGATACCTAGATCTAATTAACTTCAGCTTTGTTGCACGCTAATTTGGCTGCAATGTCTGTCTCATTATGATGGGTTATATTTATATGTGAAGTTATCCATACAAATGAGATTCGAGACCCTTTACTCTGTGCAGCAACTAGGTCATTTATGAGGTAGTATGAGGTTCTTGCTGTCGATCTTCCAGAAGTTTTCGATTGCTTGAAGAGCAGACTTTGGATCACAAAATATTATTCCTCCTCCAATGTTTTTATAATGTACTGGTAGCTAGTTGTAATGTTGAACCAGAATATTTTTTTTTATTAACACATTAGGTACATCTGCATTAGTGCAGCTACCCTAGACTATATGAAGTGGAGTACAGTGTCAAAAAAGCTAACTAGGTGATGCTATAAAATCCCCATCACACAGGATGGTTAGTCATACAGAGGCATGTGATAAGCGGTCTGCACTGGCAGACTCCGGATGCATTTTGAGGATATCAACAACACAAGATTGAATAAGGTAGCAGTGGTAATACAAGTCCCCATCTCGCAGGATGGTTAGTCATACAGGGCCATGTGTTTAATAGCCTGCACTGGCAAATTTTGGGTATACTGTGAGGATATCTTCAAGAATACGAGAGTGAATAAAGTAATTGCAAAGCTCCAGGTACCTCATGCCAACTGGTCTGAAAGGTCTAATAACTGGGCATTCAGTGATGTAGTGCGGGAGATCATGCCGTAGTTCCTGCTCACAGAGTTTGCAACTGGAGTGCTCAGGATTGGGAGACCCGTCACCTGCAGCCACCTGCCACAGGTAACGGTAACCCAACCTGATCCTTGCAACCACTGTGTCGCACAGTCTAGTGGACGTTTTGTGCTGTCCATAGATGTAGGTTTCAGATCTGAACAAATCATAGCTTTTTATACTAGTACTTTCAGGTCGTTGGGAGTCAGTAAGTTCTTTCCTATCAGATCTGAATGTTTGGACCAATACAGTTTTGACAGCAGAGATGGGGATACCTAGATCTAATTCAACTTCAAACTTGTTACACGCTAATTTGGCTGCAATGTCTGTCTCATTATGATGGGTTATATTTGTGTGAAGGTATCCATACAAAGGAGATTCGAGACCCTTTACTCTGTGCATCAATTAGGTCATTTATAATTGGGAGTATTAGGTTCTTGCTGTCGATTTTCCAAGAGAAGTTTTCGATTGCTTGAAGAGCAGACTTTGAATCGCAGAATATTATTCCTCCTCCAATATTTTTTAATGTGCTGGTTGCTAAATGTAATGCTGCTAGTTCTGCTTGTGTGGAGGTCAGCCAGTTGTTTAACCTGACACTGACAGACTTTGTGCAGATATTATTTCTATAAAACCTACATGCCGCTGCAGTCCGTCCAGTAGAAGACTGGACTGAGCCGTCGGTGTAGACACAGTGCTCGTGGGATCTTAGACTCTCGATGGAGGAGGCAATTGTTTCAAGAGTGACAGCTTTGAGTAGAGCAAGATTCTCATTATCTTTCTTGGTGACAGGTGTGTATGATACTTGAATGGTGGGGTACAGATAAAGAGGAATATCAGAGACTGGTAGATTGCACTTAAAAGGAATGTTAAGTTTAATGAGATTGTAAGCATTGTTTCTCAGCCAATTATCATAAAAGGAGTGAGTTGGTATGTCGGCACCAGTCAAAAGGGTGTTAACAGCACTAAATAATTTGTCTCTGAGCAATGCAGGAGATGTAGGATCTCTCATGACTTTAAGACAGAAGGTAGTGTTAACTTGCATTACTCTCTCTAGTATGGTTGGAAACTTCAGTTCTTCCCTCATGTTGATGATTCTTGTGCATCTTGGGGCACCAAGAATTATCCTCATGGCCTCGTTCTGTATTACTTCAAGTTTGTCCAACACAGAGGAGGGGAAATTAATTAAGTGCAGAGCATTATAATCAACGAGAGATCTAACAAACATCATATAGAATAGTCTAGCATATTTAATATTGATACCAATATTCTTACCAGTAAGTGTTCTCAATGGTTTTAGTCTTTCTTTTAACCTACGGTGTAGATCATTTACAATGTCACTGTTAATACCAATTCCAAGGTATTTGTGCTGCCCACACGTTTCAATGTTCTGGCTGTTGACCTTGAAAGCTATAGGGACATGAGTTTTCTCTTTGGGATGGAGAACTCTGGATTTAGTTATAGAGATAACAAGACCACATTCAATGCTTTTAGCAGCGAATGAATCAAGTAGAGCTTGCAGTCTAGTTTGGGAATTTGCAACAATGCATATATCATCGGCATAACAAATGACGGCTTCGTCAGGTAGTGTGGGAATATCAATTGTTAATTTGTGCATCAGAACATTGAACAGTGTGGGACTTAGCACTCCACCCTGGGGTGTACCCAACTCAAAGGGTGCACAGAGTTTACTTTTGACCCCCTTGAAAAGGACTGAGGCGGTTCTGTTACTCAGGTACCCCCTGAGCCATGTCAACAGTCTTCCCTTAACTCCAAAAGAGGCTAGCTGTTCTAGGATTATTTCTTTGTTTGCTGTATCAAAAGCAGTTTGGAGATCAATAAATGCCGCCTGAGAGTTTGGTCCCCCTCTGATAAAATACTCAGCAAAGCAAGTTTGTGTGCTTCTTCCAGGAAGGAAACCATACAGGTTAGGGGCAAGGTGGGGCTTGATTTGAAACATTAGTCTGTCGAGAATAATTCTCTCAAGAACTTTGCACATGCACGACGTTAGAGAAATGGGTCTAAATTTTTGTGAATTAGGCTTGGGTATGGGTATTATGAGTCCCTGTGTCCAGCGGTCAGGTAAAACACCCTGCCTTAGACTTTGATTAAACAATTCTAGCAAAGGGCTATTTGGCAGCTCAGCAAGTACTCTCATGGTGTTGTATGTGATGCCATCCTCACATACAACACCATGAGAGTACTTGCTGAGCTGCCAAATAGCCCTTTGCTAGAATTGTTTAATCAAAGTCTAAGGCAGGGTGTTTTACCTGACCGCTGGACACAGGGACTCATAATACGCATACCCAAGCCTAATTCACAAAATTGTCTGAAAGGTTACTATGATCACTATAAACTCTAGGGAATTACCCCAAATATTTCACACTAAACACACCATGAGTCTCCATAAATGTAAATATTTTGTAATGCATTTAATTTAGGCATACCCCGACCAGCCGATGTCCATTTTGCAAAGATTTAGTTTGACTTGGCATGGGGATATCAACGCTATACTGTGTATATTTCTAGTGTTGCTCATGGGTTCTATTCATGGGCACCACACCAGAAACAAATACCTATTTGATATTCCAAGAGTACGACTTAATCAAACTAGAAATGCTCTACAAATCAAGGGACCCAGAATGTGGAATAACCTTCCCACTCATGTCAAAGGCTGTACCTCTCTCAACCAGTTTAAGATGAAAACTAAGTACTACCTAATTAACTCCATGTAACCTACCTTATCCCTAAATGTCAACCCATGTCTTACTATTTTTAAATAATGTTGTTTGTTGACCAACTTGTATATTGGCTATTTTCTACAATGTTCCCCCCATTTTTTCTTTTATTTTTTTCTTTCAACGCAATTTATATTTTAAGCTCGATTACTATTAAGTTTTAGTCTAAGTGTTTTTTCCCCACCTCACCTTGCCCGAAACGCTATGCGTACTAGTGGCTTTAGGTACTGTATGTACTACCTCTATCTATAAATCCAACATTATGTTTGTAACTAATTCTCTCTGTATGTACTTTTACCTGAATAAACATTTGATTTGATTTGATATTACATCTATCAAGGAAAGAGTTTCATATCAGGATTAACATTCAGGAGCAAGGTTTTGTACATGATATAGCACAAGAGAATGTAAGGAGACGTGAGTGTATATTCAGCATATTTATGGATTTAAAGAGGCCGTGTGTTGACTGAAGACAGAGTTTGTTATAATTCTGATAGCAAATTTTTGTAGAGTGATGATGGGCTTGAGATAATGTGTAGTTGTTGAACCCCATGCACAGATACTGTATGTAAGATTGGGATAGATTAGCGATCTGTACAGTTAGAGGAGAGCAGAGTAGGGAACATAATACTGTATGTGATTTTAGAAAGTATACCTACAGTTTGTTATACTTTTATCGCTATGTGTTGTATGTGGGTGCTGAGGTATAGTCTCTTATCCCTGTGTAGGCCAAGGAACTTTCCATCTTTTTTAATGTTAATATTAACATTCTAATTTTGAATGTTAATGTTCACTATCTTAATTTGGTTTTATGTTTTACTTCCAAATAAAATGTAGTAGGTCTTTTCTATGTTTAGTGTGAGTTTGTTGGTTGACATCCATGAGTGGACTTTTTTAGTTTGTTATTTGCATTATTATTTAGTGTGTATGGGTTGGGATCTGAATAGATGAAGGTAGTATCGTTAACAACATATTATCTGAACGACATCATAAGCTTATGTGATGTATTCTCCATGTTGGGGAGGATGCGCGAGATAAAGCAAACGAACAAAAAAAAAGGTGGGTAGGTTGCATATTTTTTTAATTTTAGAAATCCTTCGAAACAGTGCCTTACATGAGGCTAATTTATAAGATGGAGAAACAGGCAATAGGACAGCTAGTTTCGTTCATTCATTATGCACCTCATACCCATCTTGTGGGCGGTAGTGGAGAGTGTTACAGAGGCACATAATGGGCTCAGGGACTCAGCCCCACAATTCATATAGAATCTTGATATGGTTATAAAATTCAATGCACATCGTCACATCAACAATGGGCTCGAGACCGACCACAAGTACAGTTTCTAATTTAACTGACATATGTGGAGAGCTAGTGTCACAATTGATATTTTTTTTATCTATTTTTTTTGTTTATCCTACACACCGGGCCCTCCCCCCCCCCCCATCCAATGGGCAGCGGTGGATAGTTTACAATCACTTAGTTACTACCTACAGTTAGCAAACTGGGGATATTTGACCAAGACTTTAATTGGCCAAATAGATTTAATTGGCAGTAGATCATTTTGAATGAAATATTTACACATTTCTTGAACATTTGTTATAGAGTTGTCTCTGAATTCACGTATCTTTTCGCACTCCATCACATAGTAAATAATAAATAATAAATAAATAAATTTTTATTTAGGTAAGGTACATACATAGAGATTTTACAAAGTTTGTTGGGTTAATAGATAGAGCTAGTACATACAATGCCTAAAGCCACTATTACGCAAAGCGTTTCGGGCAGGAAAAACATTAATGACTAAAGCTTAAAACTAATGGGTAAAAAGAATAAAATGTGTTGAGAACAAATAAAAATAGAGGTAAAAGAGGGGGGAACATGGTTGAAAAAGCAGCACAAATACAATTACAAATTACAGAAAATTACATTCAAACAGCGTTGTTTTGAAAAAAAAAAAACAGAAAACATACATGGGTTGACAACAGAGGGGTAAGGTAGGTTACAGGGAATTTATAGGGGTAGTGCTTCGTTTTTATCTTAAACTGGTTGAGAGAGGTACAGTCTTTAACATGGTTGGGAAGATCATTCCACATTCTGGGTCCCTTGATTTGAAGAGCATTTCTAGTATGATAAAGTCGTACTCTAGGAATATCAAAACTGTATTTATTTCTGGTGTGGTGCTCATGGGTTCTGTTACAACCTTCAATGAATCTTTTGAGGTCAGGATTGGCATTACAGTTCAGCGTTTTATATATGTATAATACACATGAGAGAATGTGCAATGACTTAATATCTAACATATTCAGAGATTTGAGTAGGGGTACCGAGTGATGTCTGGGGCTAGAGTTGGATATTGTCCTAATAGCAGCTTTGTGTTGAGTAATTAGAGGACGTAAATGATTTTGGGTAGTAGAACCCCAAGCACAAATGCCATAGTTGAGATATTGATAGATGAGGGAGTAATAGAGAGTCACCAGGGCAGGGCGGGGTACATAATATCTGATCTTAGAAAGAATGCCAACAGTTTTTGATTTTTTTTTTTTATATATTTAGAATGTGTCCCTGGAAATTCAGCTTGTGGTCGATGAGAACGCCAAGGAATTTGCCATCTAATTTGTTACAAATTTGGGTATTGTTTATTTTGAGATTTATATGATTAGAGGATTTATTGCCAAACAGAATATAAAACGTTTTGTCAATGTTAAGGGTGAGTTTGTTGGCAGTTAGCCAAAGATGGACTTTCTCTAGCTCAGTATTTACTGTGGCATTTAGAGCAAGGGGGTCAGGATTGGAGTAAATGAAGGTTGTGTCGTCAGCAAATAGAATTGGTTTGAGGTGTTGGGAAGCATTTGGAAGGTCATTAATGTAGATGAGAAAGAGGAGAGGGCCAAGTATGCTGCCCTGAGGAACACCAATGTTGATGGGTAGGGTGGGAGAAATTGTATTATTCACAGAAACATACTGGAGCCTGTCAGTAAGATAAGATTTGAGGTATTGCAGGGAGTGTCCTCTGACTCTATAATGATGTAATTTAAGAAGAAGGTTCTGGTGGTTGACAGTGTCAAAAGCCTTACGCAGGTCCCAAATAACCCAACAGGGAACTCCTTTTTATCAAGAGCTGCGTGAATCAAGTTAATCATACTAATAAGTGCATCGTTAGTGCTTTTTTTGGGTCTGAAGCCATATTGACAAGAGCTAAGTATATTGTGTTTGGCTAGAAAAGAGTAAAGCTGCTTGTAGATTACTTTTTCGAATATTTTTGACAAGTTAGGCAGGATTGATATAGGTCTGTAGTTGTTAACATCTGTGTGATCACCACATTTGTGGACAGGGGTTACTCTTGCTTTTCTTAGAATGTCTGGAAAGGTTTGGAGTTCAAGTGACTTGTTGAAGAGCAATGCAATAGCAGGGGCTAAAGATCTGGAGGCTTTTTTGTAAATTAAAGTTGGTATCTCCTCGAGGGCACTAGACTTGGTTTTAAGGGAAAGGATTATCTCATTGACATCAGTGGAATTAGTAGGCTTTAGGTACAGAGACTGTGGATAGTTACCTGTAAGATAGTCATTAACATCAGTACTGGAAGATGGAATATCATTTGCAAGGGATGACCCAATGGAAGAGAAGAACCTATTGAACTCAATAGCAGAATCAGAGGCTGAAAGCTGACCAACGTTATTGGACAGGAGTGTTGGTTTGTTATTTAAAATCTTTGATCCCAATATTTGTGAAATAGTGCTCCAAGTGACGGAGGGTGTGCGAATAATTGTGTTGACACAGTTTACATTTGATCAGCTCTACATCAGCAGATAATGAAAATTCCCAGAGATACATGTAACAGAGTCTAAGCCGTGCAGTAGTAACATCTATAAGTTTGCTGATTTTATTGGATGATCCATAAATGTGTCGTTCCTCTTGCATGATTATATGATGATAGATGGAATTACTGGTGTCAATTTTACTTTATCTAATTTCTGCAAGATTTTGTTGAAGTTCTTGGTGTACTATTCCTCTCAGACTGCTTATTGACAATCAAAGGTTATACTCAATTTCTCATTTAAAGGCAAATTCTTTGGCTGACTCATCAGCTCTATCATACATTTGGAGACCAACATGAGATGGAGTCCACATGAAATGAACTCTATTACCATAATTAATAAATTTGTTGTATTTGTGTCTGGCTTCAGACACGAACATGTTACAGTTATATCTTGAGAGCAATTAAGAATGATAGTCACCCCATCTTGAGGTTATCTTGAGATGATTTCGGGGCTTTAGTATCCCCGCGGCCCGGTCCTCGACCAGGCCTCCACCCCCAGGAAGCAGCCCGTGACAGCTGACTAACACCCAGGTACCTATTTTACTGCTAGGTAACAGGGGCATAGGGTGAAAGAAACTCTGACCATTGTTTCTCGCCCGGGATCGAACCCGGGACCACAAGTCCAGTGTGCTGTCCGCTCGGCCGACCGGCTCCCATGCACAGATACTGAGGAGAGCAGAGTAATTGATACATTAAAATTAATGTATCAATTTTAAAGACGTGTACACATTTCAGTGCAAGAAGCAAGGCAAATAGTTCGGTCTGAAGGGCAGAGGTAGACACCTGATACCTCTTGTTTATCTAGCAATAAATAAGTAAGTGGGAGTTAGGCAACTATTGTACTGTAATTGGCCTAGGGTATCCTCATAAGCTTACTAGGCTTCATGTCCCCAACAATAGTAATCCATATCTAGATAAGTTATTAATAAGACACCTAATGATATTCTTCAGCTTTATCTTGTCCTTGTTTGGCCAAATTTAGATTATTCAGCATAGTTTTCAACACTATACCTATTTCTAAATGATTATATTACAATTCCTCATAATTTGTTCCATAAATCAACAACCCTGTTTTAAAACCAATATTTACCTCAGGTCTTATCTGAATTTAAACTTACCTAAATTGTATCCATTGTTTTGTACTAAAGCATTAGAGTTAATGTATAAATCCAGTATAAAGTGAAGAATAATTTTGTAAAGAGGAACAGTGAATCATATAAAGGTATTTGGACAAAATAGCTTGTTTTCAATCATTTAAACCGTATACAAGTATATGTGTGAGGTTAGGCTGTGTTAAGTTTGATTTTGAATTTATTCGTGAACCCCCTTAGGTATGAAGTGACGTATTCTTCTGTAAAGACCCTTAAGTAGCAGCTTAAGGGTTAATTTTTTTTGAGATATATAAAGGAGTTGTTACATTCTTGTACAGCCACTAGTACGCGTAGCGTTTCGGGCAGGTCCCTGGAATACGATCCCCGCCGCGAAGAATCCTTTTTACAACCATTTTACTGTTGAGTTAAACAGAGGCTACAGTTAAGGATTTGCGCCCAGTAAATCCTCCCTGGCCAGGATACGAACCCATGACAAAGCGCTCGCGGAACGCCAGGCGAGTGTCTTACCACTACACCACGGAGACTAAAATTCTACTAGCTTTTCCATGTCATAATGTCTCTTAAACGGTGAAGGAACCCACATCTAGGCGCGAAACGACAGTCTGTTAGTCTTCGTTTAAGTGATCAAGGAGATGGCTCACATTCGGAATTTGTCACTTATACTGGGAACTTACCCCCTTCCGCCCTGTGATCCTGCTGATAATTATGAGTTAATGTTATGGATAAGTGTTATTCTGTTAGATAGTACTACGTGACTGTCATATGCTATACGTGACTGTCATTATGCTGCACCTCTGCTTGCTTTGATGCCTAAAAGTTAGTTTAGTTCATTTATTATGCACCCCATACCCATAGGACAGTACAATAGGACAATAGGACAGGAAAAGCAGTTCAGTGATTAATGTAATACCTTTGTGAGAGAAGACAGTCACGTCAGTGAGAGACCTCTGAACGGTGGGATGTTACCAGCAGCATACATCATCAGCTCATTATTTACCTCAGTTTATTAACACTAGTGGCCTCGACGAGGACAGGAAGCCGGCGGCTTGTTGGAGGTCCCCTCCCCCCATTTGCCTTGATCTTTTCCAGTTGTGCTTTAAAATCACTTTCATGGGGGACTGACAGTTGAGTGAACAGCGCTCGGAGTTCGTACTCCTAAGGGTCCGGGTTCGATCCCCGGCGCAGGCGGAAACAAATGGGCAGTTTCTTTCACCTTGACGCCCTTGTTCACCTAGCAGTAAATAGGTACCTGGGAGTTAAACAGCTACTTCACGGGGATGTGTATATGTGAAAATTAGGATTAAGAATTTTCCCGAAACGCTATGCGTGCTAGTGGTTTTACAAAATGTGAGAACTCTTATATATATAAATAAATACAAAAAAATTAACAGTCTTGGCATTTACAGTTTAGGCGCGTAGGCAGTTTCATGGGTTTATAGTGGGTGAAAAAGCATCTACTGTTCTCAGTCCTACATATTTGTGGCTTGTTGAGCTTGAAACCGTTGCTCCTTGTTTGTGTTACATCTGACCTTTTGTCACTTATCCTATTCCTCATTTCTGCCAAACAATCACAGAAAAGCCACTTCTTCACTATCTCCTGGAATGTCAAGCAACCAACGACCGTAGAAGAGCTTTAAGAGTTCCTGAATCTTGCAGTAACTACCCTGAAGCCATCAACACAGTCACTCTTCAGGTCAAAAAAGGTGTCCAGCAGCTGGACAGCCTCATAAACACTGTCAAGCCGTATCTCCCCCCCCCCCCCCCCCGGTAGCAGCCACATACTAAGGACTGGCGGTTAAATGCACACTCAACACTTAGTATATCCTTTCATGACCAAAGCTCACATTCATTTCACAAATCTACCACTTACGGGCTATTCATGCCCGTGCCACCTTTTCGATGGCTTAATCTTCACCAATCAATCAATCAATCTATTCATCGTCCACGCAAACTACATACCAGAGGGAAGTCTCCCTCTTAAATTATTTTTTCTGATAATGCACAAATTATATCCCCGTGGCGTAGTAGTAAGACACTCGCCTGGTGTTTCGCGAGCGTTTTGTCCTGGGTTCGTATCCTGGCCGGGGAGTATTTACTGGGCACAAATCCTTAACTGTAGCCTCTGTTTAACCCAACAGTAAAATTTGTACTTGTTTGTTATATTATTTGGCGAGGTCGTATTCCGGGGAAAATAGGATTAAGGACCTGCCAGAATCGTGCGTGCTAGTTGCTGTACAAGAATGTAAGAACTCTTGTATAAAAACAACCTCTCCAGACACCAAACAGAACGCTTTAAAAGAGACCAACGTCGTCTATGCCTTCACATGCCTACTTGAGGACTGTCAGTCCCAAAGATCTCAGTATATGCAAGGCAAGATCACAACGTCTCTCTCTCTCTCTCTAGGCGATTAACAATGCACAAGCAACAGGGATCCATCAAGGAGCATATAATCTCCTCACACAACCAGACCATCACCAGAGACATCTAACAGGCAACACTGAAATAATCGACAACAGAAGATTGGATGACCAGACCACACACTAGAATGTGAAGGGACGACGACGTTTCGGTCCGTCTGGTCATCATACTTTAGCCACGTTATTGTGACTCATCGCCTGCATATAGAAGACTGGACATCAGCGAGGCGCTGCACATCAAAAAGTCAAGACCGGCAGTCAACAACTAGTTAACACATAATTACATCCTACCCACTTCAAGATCCTAAGCCAACGCAGAGACAGGATCCATTTTTTTTTTTTTTTTTTTTTTATTATTATTATTATTTTCTACCACAGACGTGGCCACACATTTACAATGCTAACCAGCATATATACATTTTCTTCTGTCCTCCATGGACAGGGTTAGAGAAGTGTTAAACATACAGTTCAAGGGTTTATTGAACACTCAACCACAGAAGGTGATTCGGTGCTTTTAAAATGCTAAGCTAACCTACATACGTAAATACAAAGATACACAGATTTACGTACGCCCTACATAAAGTATTAGATGTGTCTTTTACATAGTGTCATTAATGTACATTCACAAAGGTGAAATGTAATTCTGATCAGCTTCCATATATGCTTTATACCCATACATATACATACACACACACACATACACATACACATACATATATACACACATACATGCATTCACATACATTTGTCTCATTTACCCTGACAGGGTGAGGTAGCTGATAAAGAAACTAGTGTGCAATTAAGCACTTAATCACTGAAGGTGATGAAGGTGCTTTTACAAGCTCAGGTTATATAGTTACATCACATACATACATTGTATGATTGATGCATTACATGGTCAATTTTGGATACAAGTCCAATATATCATCAAGTGTTCCAGTACTCATATAGTAACTACAGAGTTCAGCATACCTTAGCCCAGGAGGGCGAAAGTCAGTCAGTATGGGACATTCTACAATATAATGTTCAAGAGAGTGCATGTTTTCTCTTTTACAAAGTTGACACATTGTGTACTCGACATTTGGGTTTTGAGAAAGCTGCCAGATACGTCTATATCCCAGGCGTATTCTGGCCACTATAACATCACATTGCCGGGTTCTTGTTCTATTAGTCCCATATGTGAATGTCTCCTCACGATATCTATCATAATATTTAATGCTACAACTTTCAGGTCTTTGAGAATTTGTTAGGTCGGTGAGATTTTCATTAGATATTTGTTTAAGTATTCTCTTTGTCACTGCTAATGAAACACCCATATCAATTTCTACCACTGGTTTTCTGCAAGCTGACTTAGCAAGCATATCAACAGTGTCATGCCTTGAGATGCCAACATGTGATGGTATCCATAGGAATTTAATCTCAAATCTGTTTTCTTTGGCAGCTAAAACATTCATTCGAATATCACTGACTATTTTCTGGGTGTCACTACTATGTGCGTTCAATGCCAGGAGTGCACTCTGCGAGTCACAGTATATAAGTCCACTGCCTTTGTCTTTTAAAAATTCAGTGGCAAGGTATATGCCTGCAAGTTCGGTTTGAGTTGTACTTGCCCAGTCATTGACGCGCTTCATTGCTGTATGTACGAGAGAAGATTGTTCAAATATGTTACATGCACATCCGGTACATCGTCCACCTTCTTCTACAGAGCCGTCGGTATAGCACTGATAAACATCGTTACCCATACTCTGAGTACTTTCAGTGATGCTTTTCAGTGTTAACTGTTTTAACAATGTAGTGTGCACACTATCTTTCTTGGGCGCATTTACAAAATCAACTGATAGATCCCAGTTATCCCATGGAGTAATTGGCTGATTAATCATTAGTCGAGTTGGGTACATATTTAATATTTTGATGGAGTTGGCTACCTTGTAGAACCAATATACATAATCAGATTTCGTTCTTCTTCTATAGACCTCAGGTGAGTGTAGCATATTAGAAAGTTTAGCTTGAAACTTCATGTGTTGTCTAGATCTACTCAATGCCTTCACGCCGAAAACTGTGCTAATAGACAAGATTCTCTCACTTATGGTAGGTAATTTTAACTCTGCTCTCATGTTAACTATTCTCGTGGACTTTGGAGCCCCAAGGATGAGACGCATAGCTTCATTTTGCAAGGTTTCAAGAGATTTCAGCTCTTTGTCAGTATACAGTGTGAGATGTAGAGCATTGTAGTCAATCACAGAGCGTATAAATGATACATAAAACATTCTAGCAAGTCTCACGTTAAGCCCATGATTGACACCAACAAGGACCCGCAAGGGCTTTAATCTCTCCCAAAGTCTCCTCTTGAGAGAAGAAAGGTACCCAGGGTCGTTAATGGGGACACCAAGGTATCTGTAAGACTCGCAGTTCTCAAGTGCTCGCCCATCTATATGATAATTGGGTGGTGGAATACCACATGGAATGAGGGCACGAGTTTTCTGTACAGAGATAAGGAGGCCACATTCCTCAGCTCTAGTAGCAAAAGCGTCGAGCAGAACTTGCATTCTAGGCTCGGTGGCAGCCTGTAAACATATATCATCAGCATAACAAATGACAGTGTCTTCATTATTAGTTGGAAGATCTTTAATAAGTTTATGCATCAGAACGTTGAACAATAAGGGACTGAGGACCCCTCCTTGTGGAGTTCCCAGTTCAAAGTGTTTGCTCTCTGTGCTTTTAACACCATTAAACAAAACATATGCTGTTCGATTAGACAAATAGCCCTTTATCCATTTCAGTAATTTTCCTTGTATTCCCAGCTCGGCAAGCTGTTCCAGTATGATTCCTCTGTTTGCTGTATCAAAAGCTGCTGCTAGGTCGATGAAGACTGTTTGGGGGAAAGCTTCAATATGTGCGAAGTACTCAGCAAAACAGTGTTGTGTACTGAGCCCAGGCATAAATCCAAACAGTTGAGGTGACAGGTGCCCCTGTATACGATACATGAGTCGGTTAAGAACAATACGTTCAAGCACTTTACAAACACACGATGTTAAAGATATGGGTCTATAATTATCTGAGTGTGGTTTGGGGATAGGAACAATGACACTCTTTGTCCAAGCATCAGGTAATACTCCTTCACGTAAACTCATTCTGTACAACACTAATAGTGGATTACCTGGTACGTGTGAGACTAATCTCAGTAGACTGTAAGTAATACCATCCTCTCCAGGAGCAGTTGATTTTCCCATCTTTAGTGCATGATTTAATTCCCATTCAGTTACATCATTAAGGTCCGACACGTCGATAGCTGTACAGGCAAGATTGATGGTTCGTTGTCTGTTGGGGCGTGTGTCATCAAGTTTTTTTTTTTTTTTTTTTTTTTTTTTTTTTTTATTTTTAGAAATTACACAAATTACAAGAACACACAAAACAACGCAAACCTGTACACATCAAGTACACCAATGAAGTAACAGTACACAGGAATAAACAGTCTGTACACTAAACAATAACAGTAACCGCAAAACAAACACAAGCGCTGAACAAAATGAAAACGCATTGAAGCAATGGGCTAAACAGTACAGGGAAATAAGTGCTAAAACAGTACATGGAAACAATAGGCTAAACAGTACATATCTACATAGCAACACAGAACATGGCCAAGAAAATTACATGAAAAATAAATTAACAATAAAGTACATAAATAACATTGAAACACACCTGGAACCAATAACATAAACATACACAGACGTGGATATAGAATCACGTGCACAAAACCACGCCTACCACACACACAGAAGAACAAAGGAGCATAGGATCATACACGCGCTGCCCAGGAAAATGATATACACTAAATAAGAAGAAATTATGTACCCACACACTAAACACACTCTAAACAACAAGACAAACACACTCATACCACCCACACCACCACGGCACACCACACTGCACCCAAGCACGCAAAATAAAGGGTTACAGGCCAAAGCGAAACACGGCCACAAAAGGAACAGTAGAAAACAGTACAGCAGAAAACCCAGGCCCACGCAGGAGCCAAAACCCCCCTCAAAATCACACACCCACACGCATACGGACACAACCGGCACCCGGAGGTACGGAAAACACACCACACACACACAGGAGCAGCAGCATCTCAAGGGGGGAGACACACAAACACACGCAACCCCCGCCAAGGACACCCCAAGAAGCGGAAAGGGAGCGCATAGCAAAGCAAACCCCGAAACCCCCCAACCCCTCTAAACCCCCCCCCCCCCATCAACACCCCAACCCCACCCAAGACGAGAACATCACCTTGCCACCAAGGCACCCGCCGACCCAAAGGCAACCCCACGAACATAGGCATCTGTGAACCACCGACCAAACTCCTCCGGAAAAGCGCGCTGCAACCACCACCAGGTAAACCGCATGCGCCCCCGTAAAAATCCTAAAATTCGGGCAATCCCAAAACCCTCCCGCCTCCCAACCCACACACAAAACACATAATCAGCAACCAAAACACACAATGTATTACGCACCCGCTGCGGATAAGCCGGAAAATACAAAAACAAAAACCGCAAAACATCACCCCGACAACCCGGACCACAAAACACCTCCAGGACATCCCGAAACCAGTCCACCAACCCCTGTAACCGGACACAAAAATAAAATACATGCACCTGCGATTCACATAAACCACAGTGAACACACGCCCCAGAATCCCGCAAGCCAAGCATACACAACCGCTCATTTGTCGCCAGCGACAAATGCAGAACCCGAAACAGCAATTCACGCTGCTGAGGCGCCAAGAACCGTGCCCCCAAACACGACCAGATACCACCCCAATCCCAACACGGGAACAAGCCCTCCACTCGAGGCCGCACCCGGGGCAACAACACCCCATACACAGCCTTGCACGAGAAAGACAGAAACCCAGGATGGCGGCAGAGCTCCCGAAGAATCCCCACGGCCCAAGAATAAACAGGGGGGGTAACCAAGGCCACCTCCTGACAAACCCCCAAATCAACCAAAAAACTGAAGCGAAGCGAGCAGAAAAACACACCCAGCGTATTCAACCCCCCACCGAGAGCCAGCCCCCGACGCAACGAGACCCAGAAGAGGGCCTTGGCCTTCGTGAAAACGTCAGGAATGCCAACACCCCCCTCTCTCACCCCTAACACCAACGTCGAACGGCGCACCGGTTGATAACGCCCACACCATACATATCTATACACCACACTCTCCAAACCCAAGGCCTTCCGACGATCCAACGGGAAACATCGAGCCACAAACCAGACACGCGACAAGACCTTACACGCAACAAGCAGTCCCCTCTGATAAATCGTCAAGGGCCGACGCGACAAAAGGCCAACTGCAACACCAACCGACCGAGAGACAGCACCCCAATTCCACTCCAAGGAGCGGTCATAGGAGGCAAACCAAGTAATCCCAAGAACCCGAATCGAGGAGACCACCGGAAACCACGACCTATCCCACACCAGGCGGGAGGCCCACTCACCGATCCCCATCAACCCCGACTTCGCCCGATTAAGAACGGCCCCCGTAGCGGACTCAAACCGCAGGAGAACGTCCTGGACAGCTGCAACAGAACCCTCCGAAGCTACAAATAGAATGGTGTCGTCAGCATACCCGCAAACGGGTAGCCGGAGACCGGACGGCAGACAAGGAGGCACGATCAAGGAACACGCTTTCACCGCCCGAAAAAGAGGTTCCTGAAAAATCACATACAAAAGCATGGACATGGGACACCCCTGACGAACGGAACGGCAAATAGGAAAAAATGAGCTAAAAAACCCATTCACACAAACGCGACTGCGACTCCGGACATACAACAAACGGATCCACCCCACAAACACCACCGGAAACCCAAGCCTCTCCATAGCACTAAAAACAAACTCTAAAGACACCCGATCAAAGGCCTTGGACCAGTCCAAGCTGATCATAGCCGCCGAAAGCCGATACTCGGACGCATAGAGAAGCACGTCACGAAGTAAGGCATTGCAATGCATCAGGGCACGGCCAGGCACACCACAAAATTGCTCCATAGAGACCACCGACGCAACGACACCCCGACATCGACGCGCTAAAACCTTAGAAAGAATTTTATAATCAACATTTAAGAGCGTAATAGGCCTCCAATTGGAAAACAACTGCAAATCGCCCGGCTTCGGGAGTAGCCGCACGATCCCGTCACAGAAGGAATCAGGCAGAGCACCCAAACGCAAACACGCCTGCACCACTTCCAAAAGCACCCCCCCCAGCACATCCCAAAAGGTAAGGTAGAACTCAATGGGCAGGCCATCCGCACCCGGCACTCTCCCAGAACGAAACGACCGAACCACCTCCAGGAGCTCCACCGTGGAAACATCCTGCACCAACCGGGCACACTCCGAGCGCGACAAACCGGGGAAGCACCTGTCCAAAAAGGAACCCGCGAGCACCCTATCACCATGCACCTCCCCATAGAGTGCCTCCAACTCCCGCCGTGCGGTAAGCAGAACACCCTCTGTGCTAGAAAGCACAGACCCATCAGGCCGCCGAAGGCCCTGGAGAAGAACGGAACCCCTAGCAGCCTTCTCCCTCCCTAAAAGAAAGGGAGAGAGCCTCTCCCCATCCACCCGCTCAGCTACACGAGCACGCACGCGAACACCGTCAGCCAACACCGCACGCAAATCACAAATACGCTCCTTACACTCAGCAATCTCACTAAAGCAGTCAACCCCAGCATTCAACCGCACATATAAAGAAGACAAACGCGCCTGAAGGAACCGCAGCAGACCAAACCTCCCGGCAGCCTCCCGCTTAGCAACAATCCCAAAAAACCTCCGACACTCCACCTTACACCACTCCCACCAAACGAACAAAGAGGAGAAATCAGCCTTCCGGGCAACGATGCCAACCCACCAGGCCCGAAACTGCGCACAAATACGTGGACAACGCAATAACCGACAATTGAGTTTCCACCACCCAGGCCCCACCCGCACCTGACTCCGGACACCAACCCGGACAACCACCATACAATGATCCGAGAAAGCCACCGGGACCGTGCGAAAATCAAAAACCGAACACTCCCCACCAGAAACATAGAACCTATCCAACCTAGAACTCGCCCCACGCGCAGCGAAGGTATACTCCAACGAGCCGCCACACAAAACAGCCGCATCGCGAAACCCGCACGCACGCAAAACCTCAATTAAAGCGGCCGAAACATTCCGAGGGTGAGCACTAGAGCAATCCCTCACACACGTAACACAATTAAAATCCCCCCCAAAGATCAAATCCCGCGTATCATGCCGCAGGTATGGCAAAAGCCCCTCCCGAAAAAACAGCTCCCGGTCCTGACGATGCGCCACCCCAGAAGGGGCGTACACTGTCAAGAACGGAATCACAACCCCCAAATACTCAGCCCGAACAAACAAGACCCGCCCATCTTCATCCATTTCCGTGTGAAGCACGGAAATGGATGCCCTCCGCGAAAACAACATCAGCGTTCCCCCAAAGGACGTCCTCGGCGGGTTCAGCACAACATGATACTCAGCACACAACCCCTGCAACACAGACACATCCCGAACATTGTGCTCTTGGATCAGAGCCACATCCACCCGCTGCTCCCGAAGCACATCCACAAGGCCCAATTGGACCGCCAAAGCATTCAGACCACGAACATTCAAAGACGCACAAACAATAGCAGGCGCCATCGAACCCATTAATGACCCCCAGCCCCTCCAGGACCACCAGAGGGCACAGAGCCACCCACTGCAGAGGCGCCGTCAGCATCCTGAGGCTCAAACTGCCGCCGTTCCACCGTCGGGGAATCCACCATAATGCCTGGCCTCTGATCCCGCAGGAGGCGGACAGTGCCGGCATCACCCAGCGAAGCACGCCGAGACCCCGCTGCCACTGACCAGGTATCACCAACGTCCACCACCGACGAGGAATTCTTGCTGCCAACCGGCACTGCATCACTTCCGGAATCCATATCAGACACAGGAGAATTAGGAGGAGGAGGGGGGGCACCACCCAAGGCACAACTCCGCGAAGCCTCAATCCGTTTGCCAGGGGGCTCTCGACTGCGTGAGCGCGCCCCCGCAACGCGCTTCCGGCGAGGAGCATGGGAGGTCAACGCCCCCTCCTGGCACGCACCCGCAGGGGGAGCAGAAGGCGGACTCGCAATGCATGCAACAGGAACACCGGCACCAACGACGACGCTCCCATCACCCTCAGTGAAAGCATCGCCCACAACGGGAGGCACCGAGACGACACTCCCAACACCTCGCCCATTCACCAACGAAGCACCAGGAACAGGATGCACCTCCACATCCACCGGAAGTAGAAGACGGGAATCAGGAGCAGCCACGTCCTCCACCACAGCTGGCACAGAAGACACGATAGGCACAGACGAACCAGCAGGCACAGCAGTCGCAGGTGCACCACCAGGCACAACAGTCGCAGGTGCACCACCAGGCACAACAGTCGCAGGTGCACCACCAGGCACAACAGTCGCAGGTGCACCACCAGGCACAACAGTCGCAGGTGCACCACCAGGCACAGCAGTCGCAGGTGCACCACCAGGCACAGCAGTCGCAGGTGCACCACCAGGCACAGCAGTCGCAGGTGCACCACCAGGCACAACAGGCGCAGGTGCACCACCAGGTACAGCAGTCGCAGGTGCACCACCAGGCACAGCAGTCGCAAGTGCACCACCAGGCACAGCAGACGCTGGTGCACCACCAGGCACAGCAGACGCAGGTGCACCACCAGGCACAGCAGTCGCAGGTGCACCACCAGGCACAGCAGTCGCAGGTGCACCACCAGGCACAGCAGTCGCAGGTGCACCACCAGGCACAACAGTCGCAGGTGCACCACCAGGCACAACAGTCGCAGGTGCACCACCAGGCACAACAGTCGCAGGTGCACCACCAGGCACAACAGTCGCAGGTGCACCACCAGGCACAACAGTCGCAGGTGCACCACCAGGCACAACAGTCGCAGGTGCACCACCAGGCACAACAGTCACAGGTGCCCCACCATTCACACCCCCACGCCGAGGACCAGCCAGGGATGCACCATCCTCACGGAGGGGGGGAAAATCCCCCACACTGAATACAGAAGCAGTCTCCAGTCGAGGAATCTCACACTGGGCAGCGTCATGGCCCTCCTCCCCACAGCGGAAGCACGTGCGGGCCTGCCCTGGATAGAAAACCCGGAACGGAAGACCACAGCACATAACCTTGGAGGGGATGGGCTCCTTGAGGCGCATATGCAGCGTGCGAGTACCCAGCCGGAGGCCCCGCAGCCGCCCGGCACTAAACAAGTTGTACCGATGACGCAACACCATACCATACCTCGTAAACACAGAAGAAAGCTCCACCTCTGGAAACGTAACAGGTACCCCGTGCACGCTCACAAAGGTCAGTGGACCCCACGGATCAGAGACAGTCACAGACACAGCCGAATGAGGAAGGGGAGTCGTCCGCTCGTTCCAACACCCCACAAACCGCTCGTATCCAGGTGACGTGGCAAACGTCACCGCCACGCGAGTGGGAGAAAATTTCTCGAGACCGAGGAGATCTTTAACATCCACCTGAAGGACATCCAAAAGCGCAGCCGCCACTAGTTCCCAATCCACCGGTGCAGAGAACTCCAGCCGAGCAGTATTCACACGGCGGATGCGGCCACCACCAGCCGCCGCCATATTGCTGACCTCCGCCTCAGTCAGCTGGCGCCCCACAACAACGAGCAACCACCACCAGTCAGCGACAAACAGCTACTGGCAGCCAGAGCCCGACGTCCACGCCCCCCAGAGGCAGAGGACGGAATCCCATGTGTCATCAAGTTTGTGCTGTATGTTAATTGGGAGTGAGTCGTAGCTCGATGTTAGTGCCCATTGATCAAGGAGGATGTTTGCTTGTTCTAGTGGGCTGTGGTGCAGCGGTTTGGTTGGGCTGCTTCTAGAGATTTTTCGTATCTTTTCCCAAACTTCAACAAGTGTTGTTTGCTCATTTATACTTTGTAGGAACTCTTCCCAATGTTTATTACGTATGACGTTGCTCATGTCTCTCACCTCTCTATTTGCAACTAGAAATGCATGCAGGTCACCTTGTGCTTTGGTTCGTTTGTACGTATCTCCAAGTTGCTTTACTCGTTCATGTTCTTTAACAAATACGGGGTCAAGGACCCACTTGGGTGGTGGCAGGTGTTGCCCACTTCTGCTAGGCTTACGACCTGTTCCCCAACACACCCATGTGTCGTAGTAGGTAGTAATCGTATCAACGAGATCTCTGGAGAAGGCTTGTACATTCGTTATTGTGTAATCTTGATACCATTTTGATATACAATTAATAAAGTGGTCATGCAAGCCATATGGAATATTCATTTTCCGTCTCTGATGTCTATTAGGTACATCACACTGTACCTCATAGGAAGCAGAAACTGCATAGTGATCACTAACTAAGTGATTTACCAACGAACATTCCATCCTATCTTGCACAAGGTTTCTACCCATTACATAATCAAGTCTGCCTCCCAATAAATGAGTTTGGGTATCCGTAGTATACACGGTTAATCTGTTGTCATAAATATATTTGATAAATTTGCATCCATTATCGTTGTTAGTACTGTCTCCCAGCGTAATATGTCTAGCATTAAAATCTCCCATGTATATTGTCCCATGATTGTCTAGATCTGGGAACAATGTTACATTGAGTTTCTGGCTTCTGGCATATACGTTGAGGAATGAAAAGTGGCCTGCTGTAGTTTGTACATGAAAGTGATGGTACTGTGTGTGTACATTGTGTGACGTGCTCACAAGAATGTGCGGTAAATCACTTCTGACGTAAGTTAATAGGCCTGTGGCGTTACTGTTATTATAGGATGCATACCCTCTGATCTTTGGTGAGGTTTTGTTTATCATATTGGACGTGTAGGGCTCCTGTAAAGCAATTATATCTATGTTGTTACAGGTAACATATGCAATTAGGTCATTCAGTCTTTTGTTGATGCTACGAATGTTCCAACTGAGAAACCTAATGGTCCTCGTGTCAACAGCAGCCATCGTCTTGGTGGTGTTCCTCCCTGGGACTGGTGGTCCCATTGTTGTCCTTGTCCCACTTACACAATGCGTCAATAAGTGACTGTACTACGTAAAGAGCCACACCAACCTGGCGTTTGGTGTCGTCAGGAACATCTGGTGACATCATTAGATTCTTGATCACTGAGGAACTCGGGATGGTCCGCGAGTGAATGCTCTCTGTAAGTCGTATGGCATAATTACTGTCACGCAGAATATTATCCTTTTCATTCTCGTACTTGGCTTGAGCGCGTTCCTTAAGGTCATGAATCATTTTAAAATATTCTGATGCAGGTCGACTTCCTGTTTCAGTTAATGTTTCTGTGTCACTATCACTGTTGTCATCCCTGAGTTGACTGACGACGTCGCTGCCACCGCCTCCGTTGTCGCCGCTGCTGTCGCCGCTGCCGCTGCTGTCGCCGCTGCCGCTGCTGCTGCTGCTGCCGCCACCGCCGCCGCCGCCGCTGCTGCTGCTGCTGCTGCTGCTGCTGCTGCTGCTGCCGCCGCCGCCGCCGCCGCCGCTGCTGCTGCCGCCGCCGCCGCCGCCGCCGCTGCTGCTGCTGCCGCTGCTGCCGCTGCTGCTGCTGCTGCTGCTGCTGCCACCGCCGCCGCCGCCGCCGCCGCCGCCGCCGCCGCTGCTGCTGCCGCCGCCGCCACCACCACCACAGGAACCTTTATCAGCGCGGGCCACGGCTGTGACACAGCTGCATAGAGGCTGCTGTATCTCTTGTGAAGGAGCCTGACGTAGCGCCTGTATAATTTCAGTCAGTTCAGCTACCTGTGCTTGCAAGGTTGCCAACTGTTCTTTAACTGTTGTATCAGGCTGTTGTGTGTTGTCAGGGGCGTTGCTGGTACTGTCACCACTATGGGATGGGTCAACAGTACTAGAGCCGGCATCAGTAGACACTTGTTGTGTCTCTGGCACTTGCCTCCTTGTGCCAAGGGAGGCTGGCCGTTTGGTACAGTCTGAGTGCCAGATGGTGACTCCTTCCATACCACATCTGAAACACTTCAGCGGCGGTTTAGACGGAGTCACAGATTCAGGATGTTGCCCTGCTTCTGTTGCAGTGTTCTGTTGCTCCTGTTCCTGCTTTCTTTGGTCTCTGGTCTTCTTATACTGACAGTCCTTCAGTGGATGAGGACCGGAACAGAGAGCACACTTGGGTGTGGGGCAGAAGCAGTACTTAGCTATGTGGCCACTGCCACAGCACTCGTAACACTCCACAGGGTTCGGCTCCCACACCCTGAACGTGCTGGGGGGCGCATACAACCCACCAAACCAATACTGGTCAGGTGGCGGATCAGGCTTTTTCCAGACTATGATTATTTGATCAGTAGGCTTACCATTCTTGGTCAATCTTCGTGCTCTGTGTACCCCGTCTAATTCATAGGCCCACTCTAGTGGATACCTGTGACTGTACCTGTAGACTAGGTATTCATCCATCTTCTTGTTCCGTGTTGGATTATCTAGAGGGGAGAGCTTTACATCACCTATTTTCCCTTGTAGAAGAGCCTCCACAACCTGCTGCTTCTCTCTTGAAACATACACATATGGAGAGTTGACATGTGGACGAAGCACGCCTGCAGAGCCAGGTGGGTACACCACGCTCAGTTTCTTACTCCACACAATCCTGTCAGCCACACTCGTGCCTTTAGGGAAGGTCAGACGTGTGTACTCGCTCCTTGGTGCTATCGGACGCCTTCCACCCTGTTGTTCACCAGGCTTCTGTTTCCCTTGTTTCCTTCTCTGACTCTTACTTAGCACCTCCACAAACCCATCACTGGGTGGTGGGGTGACAGTGTCACTGGTCATGGTAGGGGAGAGCCCTGAGGGTCCAGCAGCTACCTCCTCCATACCTGCTTCTTCAGGCGGCATTAATTGTTGCTCTAACCTCGTCCGATACCTGGTTAATACCATTTATAACCATGTGCTGATGAATAACATGACAAATGGCAGGGCAGGCAGCATGCCCTACCAGTCATCAGCGCTAACAGTCATAAACCTGCTCTGAGGGGAAGAGCACTCTCAGTGGGTTTGAGAGTGCTCAGACCACTTGGATAAACACTTGGATATTCCACTTGGTTGGTTGGGACTCGCAGAGGGTAGCCCTCAGTGACTTATTCTCCTATGTGTGGACAGAATGTCCCCTAAGACAGCCTAACCCTGCTACAAGGGTGAACAGATGCCCAAGTCAAGTGGCCCCCCAGATTTTACAGGTAACCGCATGGGCCACTGGACCGTTCCACTTGACCTGTTGAAATGGCGAAATGAGAAGAATAAGAGAAAGTGGGGAAGATAAGTCTTATAACTAGGAGTGTACAGGTGCTCTGTACAAAGCTGGCATCATTGTAGTGTTGGCGGGTGTCAACCTCCCGCCAGGGAAGGGATAGGGGGTACCGTTGGGTCAGCGCTCTAACCGCAAGGGTCAGAGGTCCGTGGGGGACAGATTACGATCCCACAACTCTCCTTGCTGTTTGTTGCCTGACGCTGTAGATGCCCTGTGGTTCTTGCTAGAGTCTTACAGTGAGTCCCAGGTACACTGTACAGGTGATGCTGTGTTATTAGCACCAGCAATGCTGCATCAAACTAATGTTTGGTAGGCTGCCCCTAAGGGAGCGGAGGGGGCAGGCTGGCCTGCCTTCGACCTCAGGCGCCACTCACTAGTTCACTCTAGGGTTCCCTTGATACTAGTGACTTATGCAACAGTGTTGAAACACTTAGCAGCACAGTAGTATTGTGACGATACCGCCCTGGCTATCACAGCACAAGGTTGGGGACGAGGGACTTGACCCAAAGAGGGAGAGGAGGCGCGCACATCCTCTCAGTCCAAGGCCTGGCCAGCGAAATGACAGGATCCATTGACTCTGCCTCAGAAACACAAGTAGCCACAAGAACATAAGCTGCGTATGTTGATGAATGTAATACCCTATCAATATCCCCTGTTGTGCCATTGATTCACTTGTTCTGCACCACCTCACCCAAAGAAACTGTAAGCCTGTGCAAAAGTGTGGTAAACCACAGGAGTTACAGCCCCGCTCCTGTGCCAGGTAAGTCAAGCTCACCATAGCCCGTAGTGGTATGGCTACTTGGAACTTTTTGTTCCTAGAAGCTGAATCTTAAACAACAACAAGCATGGTAAACAAGATTCAGCACCGCTCCTGTGCCAGGTAAGCCCACTACGGGCTTTGTTGATACAAAGAGTGCTTAAAGGTTATGGATCTCTTGAAGCTCCTCCGCTTCCAGACAGGAACCGAGGATGCAGCAGGCGTTTTCCCTCTGGATCGCCACACTGAGGCGCTGAAACAAAAAACTGGCAGCTCTTGGGTCCTGGTGACGCCAATGAGCTTGGAGCCCAATTCCTTGAGAAATCCCAAGGCACTCTTTCCCCAGGGGCCATGCGTCTCAGACGCTATGGGAACAAAGGTGTATCGACCTTCCAATCGCCTGTATTTGTCTGATTTTGCTATTTCCCTGTGGTTGGCCTCCCCGCCTGCTTGATCAGCACCGAAGTGTACATAGGTGTCAGCCAGGGTGGATACACATATGTAGTCCCACACCAACTGTCTAACCCCCTTCCAGGAGTATATGGTGATTCCATCAGGGCGAAGTGAGGGGAAATCCGGGTTTTGGTCCCCTAGGATGCGAGGTTCTCTCTCCGCTGGGTAGTGAGCTGAGACAAGGCTTCTCTTGATGATGTCATTGATCTCGTTGTGTCTTGCATGGCAGCCCTTTGTGCTTCCCCAATGCAACCCATGCAGTCCATATTGGTCTGCTTCCACCCTGTTGCAAATATACTTGTATTAATTAAGTGTGAATTGGGGCACCAAGGCGGAGGCCACTGCTATACGAAGGGATTCTGGATCTAGGTGCGTGCCCATTGCCGACATGGTTACTGCCAGGAGGAAGTCTCCTGCATGGGGGGGGGGGCATATGGCCACTGCCTTTTGACGAAAGGCGGTGGAGTTTCTGATGGGGAAGGAAGAGACAATTGCGCGTCGCGTTCCGCAAGGCGCGGTGCGGCCAGCCTGGGTGGCATAAAAAGCGCGGGAAGTCAGGTCTCGCCCTCACTCCCTCTCCCGTCCCGGTCCACGATTCACGAAGCCGCCTGATTATTCTCCAGCTAGGGTTTCCCTTATGTTATGTTGTTCACTTTGGTGTCCTGTTATACTTAGAATTAGATTTGTTACATTCGCCTCACTGCTAATTCTAGACATTAGGACATTAGGTTTCTGCAGAGTTTGTTACTAGGCTATAAATGGTCACTGCTTGAGTCGCAAGCGGGGATGTTTCTGGCGGGGGAGAAAGAAACAATTGCGCAGCGCGTCCCGCGGCGTTGCGCGGGCAGTTTGGGGCCGTATAAATACGGGCGCACAATGGGGCTCTGCCTCACTCCGCCTGCCCTCGCCGCTGCCCTCGCAAAACCCCACCCTCCCCCCCTTTGCAAGCGGCTGCTTTTGTACCCCCGTCATGCTTTGCACAGTTGTCCCGATTGTCTCCCCACTGCATGTGGGAAGGGGGGTGCAGCGCCGATCCCCAAGTGTCCCGCTGTCCGTAGCTAATACTTTGCCCAGTCTAGGTGCTAGTAAGCCCTACTTGTAGTCACCCCCCTTCTCCTTATCCATTAGGTCTTTTACGGCCTCTTGGCCGGGTACATTACGTGTTATGTGGTCTCTCACTTATTAGTTATTCTTTGTGTCCTGCCTGTTATATCCTAGTGTTATATAATTACTACACATTTGCACTCTGCCTTCATTCTAGTACCAGTTAACCTTTAGGTTTCTGCAGAATTAGTTTCCATGTCACTATAGGCTAAGGTCTCATACTTACTACGGGTGTACCTTTTAAGTTAAATCTAGTCCTCGGACTTGGAATTGTTACTGTTAATTCTTACTTTATATTTACTTTATATATTTTAATATAAACGTTATATATTTACTTAATTTATATTTGAAAACTTTGTATATTTACATGTTCAATATTAAGTTTAATATAATATCAACTTTGTTATAAGACTATAATATAAACCGTGTTTAATATAAACTTTATATAATTACTTACTTTATATATTTACATGTTCTGCAGAATTTAATCTTCAATAAACTTTAACGCCCTATACTGCCAGTATCTTTCTCCCCCTGGTCAGAAAGATTACGTTATTTTACTACAGGTGTACAATTTAAGATGTTTCGTGTACTTTGAGTTAGCCACGGCTACGTTATACATTTGTTAAGTCCTATTTAGAAGCCTGTTTTACTTCTGCAGAATTATTTGTCATGTTTAATAAAAATTAACGCCCCCATGTGTTGGTGTCTTCCTTCCCCTGATCAGAAAATACTGCTCTAAGGCGGGCGTTCTCCTTGTCTGATGTTGTGGCCCTGAGCATGGCATCAGCTATTTTTTCTATTAGTGGGTGGTCCCAGCCGGACTGCTTGTATTTTTTTATTAGTTCTATGATGGGTGCTGGGACACTTCGACTTTTGAAGGTATGTCAGCTATTAGTATATGCATCAGCACATTGGACTAAGGCCTTCCCTGCGGTGTGCCCAATTCAAAGGAGACATAGCTGGGAGGTCCGGAGCTAATGTACTCACCTAATTGTGCTTGCGGGGGTTGAGCTTTGGCTCTTTGGTCCCGAGACGAATCATGTGGACGAATCTTGTTACTATAAATGACTACAGCTACTCTTAACCTCTTTATAGATGACTGCGGCAGTTCTATTACTCAAAAATCCCTAATCCATTTCAACAAATATCCCCTGACTTCAAAAAAAGCTAGTTGCTCTAGGATGAGTTCCCTATTAGCTGTGTCAAGAGCAGCTTGGAGGTCAAGAAAAGCTACGTGAGTGTTTGGTTCCTGTCTGATGAAGTACTCAGCAAAGCAAGATTGTGTACTTCTCGAAGGAAGAAAGCCATGCAAGTTAGAAGCAAGTTGATTTTTTATTTTCAACATTAGCCTACTGAGAGCAATCCTTTCAAGGACCTTGCACATGCAAGAAGTTAAAGATATCGGCCTAAATTTATTCGAGTTTAGCTTAGGTACAGGGACTATATGAGGCTTTGGGTCCAACGACCCAGACACCTTGGTGTAGACTTTGTGTGTAATTTCAATATTAAATCCCTATTAACATTAGTACTATAGCAAGAGGTTGTATATTTTGGGGCAGATTCGATATGGAAGCAGTTTTTAATTAACAAGCTTAGGTATACACAGCAATG